>NC_048576.1:79956080-80108580 GCF_013265735.2 Oncorhynchus mykiss | reverse complement strand
GCCTGGACAACGCCCTTAGTCGTGGTATATTGGCCATATACCACAAACCCCAGAGGTATCTTATTGCTATTATAAACTGGTTACCAACGTAATTAGAGCAGTTTTGTCATACCCGTGGTATACGGACTGATATACCACGGCTGTCAGCCAATCAGCATTCAGGGCTTGAACCACCCAGTTTAAAGTAGTGATTTAGATCACTGGTAACCGGTAACAATCATATTGGGTAGGGCTGTGGTAGTCTTTTCACTCTCTCTAGGCTTAATTACACTTTATGCATGAGAAGCGTTGGTTGGGGGATTGTTTTAGACCACGACAAAGTCAAACTAGATATGTTGGCCTCAAATCATTGGCCAGAAGTATTCAACCATGGCTGGATGTAAGGGAAAGTATATTCACGGGGTACATCAATGTTGCATTCTTGACTCGTTTAAACATTCAGATGTGCTGATTAAATTATTACTCACTCAAGGGTTCTGCTCTGCTCCTTGAGCTTTCTGGCTGTTTTTCCATTTATTTTCTGAATTCTCAAGCAGACCTTTGGGTATTGGGTATCAGCAATTACAAAACTTTTAATAAGCAGGCAACGGTATCTCCACATATGCCAACTTCTTACGGTATAAGCATAAGCTGCTGGGGATTGCTGTTAGGCCTACATGTTTTGCAAATATGTGCTAGCTTGATTTAGTTATTTTACCACTCGGTTTTCTCTCTCTGAGAATCATTGTAAGGTTGGTTCACTAGTGTTACTTTTAGGTTCCATAATAAATATTTGAATGTTATGTTTGACATTTTGGTTAAGATGGTATATTAGTCTTGCCCAGACAAGATGTATGGTTTACACACTCTCTGCAACAAAGCAATATGGTGAACAGAAACCGAAGGAAATTGTTATTTTCCACTGTCATGAGACAACAAAAAACAGAATTGAGTTGTTTCCTTAACAGAGCTTTGAAAGGTAGTTTCTCTGCAGACCTCTGTGAAAAGTATGCTAATTATAGGGCAGGGAGCCACTGAGGAAATGAAAAGCATTACCATACAACTTCATTTGCAACGTTTTGGAGGTCGCTTATCAGGAGGGAACAGAATTAGTTCTATCTCGCAGAACAACTTCAATGTAGGCAGGAACATGCCCCAAAGTCTTCCCGGGCTCTGTCGTAAACATGCTCTATGACTACATTGTTTATTTAGTCCATTTCATTAGAAAGTTTAACGGGCCCTGCGTGGGGTTTTGTGGGCCCAGCCACCCGGTATACATTTAATCAGCCTGTCCCCCAGCGTTAACCTTCATACCTCGCCTTCCCCTTTCATTGTCAGTCTCTCCAGGGTCACACAAAGTAGCATCAAATATTTATGATATTAATAACTGCCTTTAGGAAGAACCCCTAAATACATCTTCTCTGTGATAGAGCAGTCCATTCCAGTTAATAAAGTGGTGAAGGAGAAATAAGAGGGTGATCCTCAGGTGAGAGCGGGCAGATACGCATCGCCACAAAACAGACCCAACAACAGAGGGAGATACCACAACAGAAACAACAGAGGGAGATACCACAACAGAAACAACAGAGGGAGATGAAACAACAGAGGGAGATACCACAACAGAAACAACAGAGGGAGATACCACAACAGAAACAACAGAGGGAGATGAAACAACAGAGGGAGATACCACAACAGAAACAACAGAGGGAGATGAAACAACAGAGGGAGATGAAACAACAGAGGGAGATACCACAACAGAAACAACAGAGGGAGATACCACAACAGAAACAACAGAGGGAGATACCACAACAGAAACAACAGAGGGAGATGAAACAACAGAGGGAGATACCACAACAGAAACAACAGAGGGAGATACCACAACAGAAACAACAGAGGGAGATGAAACAACAGGGGGAGATACCACAACAGAAACAACAGAGGGAGATGAAACAACAGAAACAACAGAGGGAGATACCACAACAGAAACAACAGAGGGAGATACCACAACAGAAACAACAGAGGGAGATGAAACAACAGAGGGAGATGAAACAACAGAGGGAGATACTACAACAGAAACAACAGGGGGAGATACCACAACAGAAACAACAGAGGGAGATACCACAACATAAACAACAGATGGAGATGAAACAACAGAGGGAGATGAAACAACAGAGGGAGATGAAACAACATAAACAACAGAGGGAGATACCACAACAGAAACAACAGAGGGAGATGAAACAACATAAACAACAGAGGGAGATACCACAACAGAAACAACAGAGGGAGATGAAACAACAGAGGGAGATACCACAACAGAAACAACAGAGGGAGATACCACAACAGAAACAACAGAGGGAGATACCACAACAGAAACAACAGAGGGAGATGAAACAACAGAGGGAGATACCACAACAGAAACAACAGAGGGAGATGAAACAACAGAGGGAGATGAAACAACAGAGGGAGATACCACAACAGAAACAACAGAGGGAGATGAAACAACAGAAACAACAGAGGGAGATACCACAACAGAAACAACAGAGGGAGATACCACAACAGAAACAACAGAGGGAGATACCACAACAGAAACAACAGAGGGAGATGAAACAACAGAAACAACAGAGGGAGATACCACAACAGAAACAACAGGGGGAGATACCACAACAGAAACAACAGAGGGAGATACCACAACATAAACAACAGATGGAGATGAAACAACAGAGGGAGATGAAACAACAGAGGGAGATACCACAACAGAAACAAAAGGAACCAAAGCGTTTTTCTGTTATCTTATTGTAGACTGGGGGACAAAATGTTTTTACCAGCAGGTCGTTTTGATGATGGATTTGTGTGTGTGTGTGTTGTGTGTGTGTGTGTGTGTGTGTGTGTGTGTGTGTGTGTGTGTGTGTGTGTGTGTGTGTGTGTGTGTGTGTGTGTGTGTGTGTGTGTGTGTGTGTGTGTGTTGTGTGTGTGAGACTGTGTGAGACTGTGTGAGACTGTGTGAGACTGTGTGAGACTGTGTGATGTTCCTCCAGGCTGCGGCTGGAAGATATACGGATAGTGAATATGACAGGGAAGAGGGTGTTGGGGAGCAGGGGGATCACTGAACTCATATTAGTCTGGAGTCAGAGTTGAAACACCCAGTGAAAGGTCCTTTACGTAATCAATGTTTAACTGTGTCCTATTGTGATGATTAATATTAGTTTATTGGTCTGCGCCCCTTTGGCTTCGCACTGGGGAAGCAGCTTGCCCGGCTTGAATAGGTCACTACATTAGCCAATCAATACGCCGTGGTGTAGTGCTATCTTTTTAGGTGAGGGAGCTCAAAATGTAAATGACTTCATAATTTCCTTACCGACAGATGTAGCCTATAGAATACATAATTCTAGATAATATAATTCTACACTAAAAAAAAATAAAGAAGCAACATTCAATTTCAAATATTTAACTGAATTGTAGTTCATATAAGGAAATCAGCCAATTGAAATATGTTCATTAGGCCCTAATCTATGGATTTTGGCCCACCCACCCATTGGGGAGCCTGGCCCAGCCAATCAGAAAGATTGTTTTTCTTTATTACAGTCATAAATGGATGTATTATGCTCACTAACAGGGATGTAAACAAATTTGTGCTCAACATTTTAGCTTTTTGTGTGTACGGAACATTTCTGGGATCTTTTATTTCAGCTCATGAAACATGGGACCAACACTTTACATGTTTCGTTCAGTATAGTTAGACTATTGCAGATCTGGAAAAACGATCCACCTACCATTGTTACTATGAATGGTGGATAGGGGGCAGGATAGACACTTAGACTGGTAGACTATACTGACCTGCGGGATAGTAAAAGTTAGCACACGGAAAATGCGTGGTGCATAAGGGAAGTACCTAAACACCTGATATAGGGTATGTGGATGCAAGCACATGAGGAAATGTGGCTAGGGTGGAAGACATTATATAGTAAAACCTGCAAAAGAGAATGTAAACTGAGGAAAAACACACTAACCTCCCCTGTCCCCAATAAAAATCCACACAACCATCCCCACAGCAAAAACAAGTGTGACAATTTTGGTCCACCACTCCCCCCAGTAAATTGCAATCTGTCCCTTAAGCAGTTGTCTCAGCTCACGTGGCACATGTTCTCTCCTACTGTGAACAATGTCCCCAAAGCCATTGATGGTGGCGGCGCACAGGAGGGAGAAGAATTGGCACAGGATGCAAATGTCTTCTTCCCTGAATCCCAGAGGAAGAGGCTCTGGCCAGCCTGATCCGCTGTGGACGTGCCTTTTAAAGCTTGTCATGGTGTTTATGATAGGAACTGCTAGTGATTATTTTTCAACGTTCTGATTGGCCAAAGTGGTCACGCCTCTGACAGGCTTTCGCAGTGCACACACATAGCTTACAGTTCTTCATCATTCTCGCCACTGCCAGAAAAAAGACGGGGAAGAAACTACCATTTACATCCGGGCTGCTACACATAGACTATTTATTTTGTTTAACATTCTATGGTTTTCATAGCATTTTAGTGGTCATTAAATATAATTGATTTAGAATTTATCAGAATACATTTTCCAGAAATAGTTTTACCAGCACCGTGTATTCTCAAATTGAAAAACATTGAGAGAGCGCCGCTCCCCCGCGCTCCGGCAACATTACAACCTTGTCAATACGCCGGGATATCTGTTTGGAAAAAGGACCGAGGCGAGCTGCTGTTCCTTGGGAGAGAATTCTAAATGGCCAAACTTCTGCATCACTAATACAGAGATATACAGTATGCTACACTGGTACATTACATTTAGACTAGGGGGAGCACTCTATTTTTCGTATTCATACATCATTAATATTCACATTTCTTGTATTCAGAAATGTGTGTTAAATCTCTATATTTTCAATTTCACCTCTTCTTAAATCTTACTTGATTTGCATGTATCATGGTGAATTTCCAATTCCTGTGGGATTGTTGATGTGTGTGTGTGGGAAGATAATGCGAGTATATCATGCAGCAACATTTTGGACCCGAACCATCATTTTATTTAGACAGAACAAAATGTGCAGACATTTTTGGAACTAGATGACATGGTTGAAAATGGTCATTTCATCTGAAGCACTGGTCCAGCACATCAGGCCTCCAGTATCATCCGCCCAATCACATTTGTGAAAAAGCCAATGCTGGTGTGCATCTGACTGATACTGTGTCCATTTGTGCACCAGGTTGGATTTAGGCATAACACGTCATTTTCCACACCATTTTGTCTGAAAAGTCGATTACTCTGCCTCTGCAGCCATGGATGTGTCTGGATTGAACATTTATTCTGCATGCTGCCAATAAAAGTCATAGAGGCCGGCTTCCATCAGTGTAATGATATTTCAGCCCCAGTATTAGTTCAGCACTGTTTTACACAGCAGTTTCTGCTCAATTAAAAATAGTCCATATTTAAATGCATTGAAAATCAGTCGCCTGGCGATCCGTGTGCATTCAGATATGCTGCAGAATGGTTAAGTTATGAAGTTTGAAATTGAGTTTTTAAGCACCCCAATGCTCCACGCCTTTAGAGTTAGTTAGAAGAAGGGGGACCGTTCATTTGTAGCTGTGAAATGTTCCTTTGACGTTATTGATGTAGAATAGATTAACCTTTAAAAAGGTAAGTAAGTGAAATGTGAAATAATTCATTGAGAGTCAGCCATGTAGCAAATGTGATTTTCGCCAGCAGAAAGACCTGGTAGAACATTACCCACAAACACAGAGGAAAAAAGACCTGGTAGATCATTACCCACAAACACAGAGGAAAAAAGACTTGGTAGACCTTTACCCACAAACACAGAGGAAAAAAGACCTGGTAGACCATTACCCACAAACACAGAGGAAAAAATACCTGGTAGACCTTTACCCACAAACACAGAGGAAAAAAGACCTGGTAGACCATTACCCACAAACACAGAGGAAAAAAGACTTGGTAGACCTTTACCCACAAACACAGAGGAAAAAAGACCTGGTAGACCATTACCCACAAACACAGAGGAAAAAAGACCTGGTAGAACATTACCCACAAACACAGAGGAAAAAAGACCTGGTAGACCATTACTCACAAACACAGAGGAAAAAAGACCTGGTAGAACATTACTCACAAACACAGAGGAAAAAGACCTGGTAGAACATTACCCACAAACACAGAGGAAAAAAGACCTGGTTGAACATTACCCACAAACACAGAGGAAAAAAGACCTGGTAGACCATTACCCACAAACACAGAGGAAAAAAGACCTGGTAGAACATTACCCACAAACACAGAGGAAAAAAGACCTGGTAGACCATTACCCACAAACACAGAGGCGTGTAGGAGAAGGCCGGGGCTGGGGGCTTCATTCTGCTCTGTTTCTAAGGCCTAAAATGTGGAATAGCACATTTTGGAACTAAATTGCCAGTCAGAGCTTGGGAAATAAATTCCAGATAGAGTCAGCCCCTGTGTGCTGGTCGTTTGGAAGTTCCGTGTCCTTCCCTCTCTCGCCACTCTCTGGCTTTATTTAGCTGGAGCTGTCATTTCCCATAAATCCTTGGGAGGAGGCGTCCGTCAGGGCTGCCAGTTCCCCTGTGTGGAGCACCTGTAACAGGGGAGGGAAGTGACAGCTCTGCCGGGGAGCTGCCGGGACGCTACCAGGTCTGTTCCATCACACCAGGGCTCCACACAGCCATCTCCACTTCTCCCTATGAGGCCTCCCTACACAGGGACATAACAAACACAATATCCCAGGGACTTCAGAACAATTCACTAGCTGTAACTCAGAAATGTCAGGGAATATGGATTTCTATAGTGGTAATTGTGATGTACAGTATGTAAACATACAGTATTTATTTGTATTCAGTGTACTATTAATATTATTGTGTTTGATAGGTAAGATCTCTGGAACGACCTCATTTGGTTATCGGTGTAGGTAGCATATACTGATATAGATTTGAATTCCTAGATAGAATGCAGTGTATTAGTCAATTTTCCTGAGAATATCCTGTCTTTAATCATTCGAGAGACTGAGTATAATCCAAATGACAAGACATCACACTGCTCTTTTCATAAAATCGTTGTTGAAATGCCATTACATATTTCAACAAGCATTTGGGAGAATAAAACAGATGTAGGATCTTAATTTGAGACAGTTTGCTACAGCAGGAAAATAATCCTGCAGCAACAGGAAATGTGAACTATTATGTGGATTATAATTAATGGCCATTCTTGTAGGGGTTGATACATTTTTCGTAAGGGAAAATCAAGTCTGAAATTTCAGAGGAAATTACAAACTTCAGCAGCCTTTTTAAACCTCAATGACGCTACAAGTTTTACTTTTCCTGCAACAGGGTGATCAAATTAAGATCCTATATCTGTAGGCCCTAGCAAAGGGACAGTAGGCAGCAAACCTGTTAACCAGGTTTGTTGCCTAGTTAACAGTATGTGAACCTGGTCTACACTTGTTGTACTGCACTTGTCATCCTTGACACATCAATAAATGTGCATGGCTAAACATTTTACTGACACAAGGTCACTGTATCTGTCAATTGTCATTTCACATGGAATAATTGTTATATTATTATATTTATAAATGTCGCTTAAAAATGTTTGTGAGGTGAAAAAATAGGCAGTCTTTTTTTCTCTCATTCAGCTGTCAGCGCACATGCTCCATCATTTTCGCTCCAGGAAATTAGAAAGGAAAAACGTTTGACAGCACAATTTCACAAAACACCGCCACGCTATCATTTCATTTTCTCCCAGACATTTTTTTCCTTTATTTATTTCATTATTGTTTTTTGAAAACAGACAGAGCGATAACAGCGGTCACGTTTTGGGTAATTTATCCTTGTTGCCGTGGCACCGCGCTTTGCTCTCACCTTCTACAGCTTTAACCCTTTAACCCCTGGCCTACGGTGAGTAATTAGCTCGTGTGTCTTTGTCCTCTAGAAGCTGGTGAGACAGTCGCCCTGACTAGATAAAACCAGCTGATTAGCCCGTAAGCAGCTACACTATCGCACCATCAAAAGAGGAGGATTATATGTGGGAGATGACTGAGATGAATGGAAGGACAAGGACCAGCTATGTCTCCTAGTACCTAGGTTAGATCCCTGATCCACTCTGTCTGGTGTGTTCTGTGATTGAACCACTGTGTCCCTCTGGGCTACAAACCTTAGATGTTCACTGGTTCCTCCATGCCGACGTAATGCGGAGGAATAAACACACAACACATAGCTAACCTTCCGTTTCTGCTGGTGTGTTTCTGCTAAGAACACACGGCTTTGCCCTCATTGTCCTTCCTCAGGCTGAAACGCTGTGAATGTTGTGTGAACAAGGCAGAGAGGTTGTCTGACCTGCCGTCATGCAGACGTGCTGGTTGTACATCACCAATGTCGGCCGCTGATGGCTGCTTATCTCCCAGGTATCGATTGGAGAATCACTGCGCGGGTGGACCAAAGCAGCGCAGCCAATCAATTGGGGCATTTCATTCTCCTTGAAGGTCTGCCTTTTGATCCTCACCACAGATTGGTTGCGCTTGCTGCCTGCGATACTGTGTGCTGTTTTGTTGTATTGGGTGTTATGAAAAAGAGTGGGTGGAGAGTGACGAGCACTTCTGTTTTGGCAACCTGCTGCGCAGCGCTCCACACGGAGGATGTGTGTGGCATATGTGTGAGGAGGATCCTGGTGTGTTTTACCCCGGCCTCAATGCATAGCACCTTGAGATCCTCGCTTTAGAGGTTAATGTGTTAGAATTCCAATTTAATTGTAAGAAATAATTTGACATAATTTCATTACTGAGGGATTTGGAGGCCAAGGGTCAACCAAACATGGAGCTTCACTGGGTAATATCCTGCTGCCAACTACTGTTCATCTGCTGTGGTTTTACTGACGGCTTTTCCCCTCCCAAGTCAAACCTCTGTCTACAATGAAGGAGATGGAGCCTTGTTGCTGGTGGCCCTGAGGCTGTGGAACACTCTTCTTTGCTCTGTCCCATCTCAGACTCACTGTCTCTCAGGCTTCACTAAACACTCCTCTTCTCAGATCATCTTTCACTTAACCTCTACGGTGTCTTTAATTCATTCTCTCTTGGTCTTAGTTTTGTTTGTCCATCTATTGGACTGTTCACTGTTCATAGCTAGGAGTAGTGAATGTGTGTTGCAACGCTTTTCATTCCTCTCATGTCCTAGAACACATCTGTGTACATATGGAGCAGCCTTGAGACTGAAATACCAAAATATAGAATTTATAATCATAATTATTATCAAAGCAGTGGATAAGCAGGTTTGCTGATAAGTATAAATGACCTACAGCACATTTACACCTCTATATTTTTGTACAAATCATTTGAATACCCCATGTTTTCTAGCATTTTTTTACTATGATAAAACTGTATTAGTGTCATTATTACCATTGTTCTGTTGATACATTATTACCATTGTTCTGTTGATACATTATTACCATTGTTCTGTTGATACATTATTACCATTGTTCTGTTGATACATTATTACCATTGTTCTGTTGATACATTATTACCATTGTTCTGTTGATACATTATCACCATTGTTCTGTTTATACATTATTACCATTGTTATATTGATACATTATTACCATTGTTCTGTTTATACATTATTACCATTGGTATATTGATACATTATTACCATTGTTATAATGATACATTATTACCATTGTTCTGTTTATACATTATTACCATTGGTATATTGTTTTGTTGTGAAATAGAATAGGTCGGTTGTAATTGTCTGATGATTCTCATTCAGCCTGTCTAGAATATTGCATCAGATTGTGGCCAACATGTCTTTGTTCAAAACCAGGACGCACAAATGTTTAATATCACAATACTGACAACATGTTCATTTCACTATGCTTAATTGAGCACTGCTGAAGGTCAGATGTTTTAAGAGAACCTACCATATAAAACCATAAGTCATTTGACCCTGGGAGAGCGAGAGAAACCAAACTTTTTTCTATAATTCACTTTTGGAATTGAAGATGAACAAAAGCCTGTTATGTCTGTTATGTGTGGTTCTGCCGGCTCCACAGAGTTGACTGTTTGCATAATATCTTCCTCATAGGTCTCCTTAACCTTTGCAGAAGGCTTATTGACTCTGGATAACCTTGCACAGAGCTAGCAGAGGGAGGACAGGAGATGATGAGCACGCTGAGGGAAGGGAAGGCGGCCCGGCCCACATGGAGCCTAGCTTCAACCGCCCCCAGCCCACCCACCCACCCCCGCCCGCCAGCCAGCCGAGCTCTGCACAGCTACACCTCAACCAGCTCTCTCCCAGCCTGACCTTTGCCTTCTGATCTCTGTTACCATGGAGAAGCCCACAATACTGTGTGTTCTAGCGCTGAAGACGCATAATAGTGTAGCACAATGTGCCTTTAATATACTCCCCACTGCAAATGTATGAGGAAGAATGGACCAGAGAGAGAGAGTTGGAGTGAAAGCGAGAGAGCAAGTGAATGAATTGTGTAGCTGAAGGTTGAAATTGGTGGACAGTCTAGAGCTGCAAACGGCCACATACTGTAATGTAAGGCTTATTATCTCTATTGTCCAGAGGAGTTCCCAATGGTTGTCTCGTTCAGAGGGGCCTACACTACGTCAATTTCCTTGGTGTATAATCATTCAGGAAGAATTCTGATTTTGTTGGATTATGATTAGATTTACAAGCCCTATTTTGGTGAAGTGAAATCAAAACTAAATGATTCCATGTTCTCTGAAAAGCTTTCAAACAGAATAAGCTAGCATTCACATCAAAACACGAGCAATTTTGTAACCAGCATGACATGTTCCACGCAAATAGGTATTGGATATTTTATAGATCATCGCAGTAGTCCTTGGAAAAAAGCTATGGCTGGTTACATCAGCTCTCCTGGAAATATATCATCAATAGATGATGATTTCTGGTTTATACAATAACAACCATGAAGAGATTCATGTCTGGTCTGTGGGCAGCTTTGAATCCTATTACAAATGGTTTGTACCAGTAACCTGTGTGGGAGGGAGACTGGAGGTGGGTCAGGAGTAGAGACAAGACAGAGCTGTCGAGATACAGAGAACCATCCCTCACTCCTCACTGTAGTGGTTAAAGGGCATCCAGGCTCTTAAAGAAGACATTAGCATTTAGATTTGAGACGCTCCCCTCCCCTAACCGCCGTAGAGGGACAGTGACTGGGGTGCATCACCAGTACACACTACAGACTTTTAGGCCTTGAGTAGGCCCAAGTGGCAGCTCCCCGCTCCCTTCACCTGATCAATCTCTCAATAGGCCCAGATTGCTTTGGATGACCTCCTTGTGATGAGGCAGGATTGGCCATACTGATGCTCTCCAATCGATAGCAGATGGCATCATGGCTCATCAACAATGAAGTGCTTTTAATGGAGGTCAGGGCAGGGAAAAATCTATTCATTTTCATTTGTAAATTGCAGATGACAATATTCTAATCAAGGTACATTGGTATCAGCTAACTGAGCCTCTCTCTATGCCCCCCCCCCCCCCCCCCCCCCCCCCCCAGTTGACTGACTCTTACTTTCTCTCCATCTATCTCTCTCTCTTTCTCTCTCCCCATCTCTCTCTCTCTGATCATTTGTATTCATGAGCATGCTGAATCCAATCCATATAGACATTTGGCATCACGCATGCCTATAAATGTACACATTTCACATCAGATAAAGACAAACTTTACCTCATGGTGTCATTCAAATTTTATGTCAGGCCTCCCTTTTTCAGATGCATCTCCTCAATGTCCCTCAGTCAGGGTGATGTCATTCCATGCTCCTTTGCCAAGGCAGCTCAGCTCACCCAGAGAAACGCCCTTCCACATGTTTCACCTCATTAACCGATGATTGAAAAGATGACAAATATGACATGTGCAATTTATTATCTTAATGAATTCACTCTCCTCTGTCAGAGACAGGTAGGGCAGCGGAGCTGTGGACTCGACGGGTTTGGTGAGATGTTGTGATTGTAGGAAAGTGAACACGGTGTGGAATGCTCCGATTAGTAGAACAAGGCTGCTTTTTCCCACCTCTCTTTCCATCTCCCATCAATTTGTCTCAAATCAAATCAAATTGTGTTTGTCACATGTGCCGGATACAACTGGTGTAGACTTTACCGTGAAATTCTGGTTTATGAGCCCTTCTCAACGATGCAGTTTAAAAATAATAATACAAATAAAATAGAAACACGAGGAATAAAATAAAATACACTATAAGGGAGTTATATACAGGGAGTACCAGTACCAGATCAATGTGGAGAGGTACGAGGTAGATATGTACACGAAGGCCGGGTAAAGTGATGCGGCATCAGGTTAGATAATAATAAGAGTAAAATAAAGAACAGAGTAGCAGCAGCAAATGATGAGTGGAAAAGTGTGTGCGTGAGTTTACGTGTGTGTTATGTGTTATGTATGTGTGTTTGTGTTGTGCCGGTATGCGCGTGTGTTATGTGTGTGTGTGTATGTAGTGTATATAACCACAGTAATATGCACAGAGGGGATATTTTCAGCACTGCAATTGGAATGGAATGTGGCCGTCTGTTGTGATTGTGCACAGACGAACCTGGCTGCCCTTGTCCATAGTGCATGTCGTGAGGGAGGCCATGCAATGCCCATGGTGTGTGAAGACTTTGAATAGTGGAGAGAAGGGGCAGGTCCGGGGGACACTGTCTGTGCAGAAGGCATCGTGCTTGCTGTGCTGTGACCAATCCAATGGGCACTGGAGATCGCTGCACACCTTTTCAAATGGATTACGCCCTTTCTTTTCCACAGAGTGAAATTGCCAAAAAAGTATTCTGTCATTGTTGTCCTGAATGGGAAATAGGTCACAGCCATTATAGAAATATTCAAGTCAAGGATAGTGACAATGAAATAGAAATATGTGTGTTTTTGTCTGCTCTGAAAGCACTGGAAAGGTGTCGGACTCTGTTTAGAGGAGAACTTGCCGAAAACCCTTTAGTTCAGGTTCTGTTGTAGCCTCGTCAAATGTAGATAGAGAAGTGTATCAGTGAATGATTGAGAATAATCAGTAAAGAGTGGCAATGGTATAATCCTCCACAGGAAAGACAAGCACCAAGTCCCCTTCAACCCCCCTTTCTTTTTCAGTCTCTGAAGTGTCCCCATTGATTTATCAGTATTCTATTTTTAGGTACATGAAACGGTAGTTGATTCATTGGAATTAACAATGACTCATGTGTAGCTAGCATCAGAGATATCAGAAGCTAGATTGAGAATCAGTCATATCAACTCCCCTATTATTTATTACACTGTATTTCTCCCACTGCATAAACACACTCACTTTTAACTGATGACATCGCTTATTATTAAAGTGGTACCCCTTTGAGTTAAAGCTCAAGTCCCCTGCTCTGTCTCAACCCACCCTCTTTAGAACCTGAGAAAACCAACCAACCCTCCACTGAAACGCTCTCCTTTCCCTATGTTCTAGAGCCACCCACTAGCAGAGACCTGGTGGGTACAGTGGAGGAAGGGAGTATTGCCCACGCTATCCATGAGGGTTGGCAGCGGTCTGGGTAGCGGGGTTGGCTTGTCATGCCTCTCTGCTGTCTCTGGTGTCATTTGATCGCAGCGTGGGTGCTGTGGGTGTGCCGTGATCGGCAGGGATTAGGCAGAGCGACACAGCAGATCACGGCTGTATCGGTGGCAGCCATGGAGGTAATCCCTATGTGCCTGCCTCAGGACACTGCTGTGGCTCTGCCTGACTCTCTCTCTTCATATGGAGCTGTTTGTCTGGGTTTTGTTTGGTTGTGTACCACCTCTGCTGGCCTCCACAAGGTGGGCCCCATGTTCACTACATGGACACTGAGAGCCTGCCACTACGTAACCATACTATCTAAACACCATGTTAACAGGATCAATGCAGTGCACTGTCCCTTCACCCAGTATTGTGTCATCACTGAAAGGAATTATGATTCAATTCAATTCACCCATGACTATGAGCTATGACAAGAGAAGCATGTTATGTCTGAATGATAGACTATTATTATTATTATTATGAGGTTTATATGTAATGGTTTCCAACATGAGGGCTGTTGACAAGTCTGACCTGGTTACATAATATTTTGTTGCCTTCTTGAATGTAACCACATCTCAGACAACAACAGATGCACAATGACTCAATGCTGTATAATACAGTATGTGTTATTAATGACAAAAAGTCAAATAGCTGGAAACCATTAAAAGCAGTATTTTGGGAATCATCTTTAGGAAATAGTGTTATGGCTTAATTCCATATGGAAAACAACAAACTAGTTTTATATCCATTTACAACCGGAACCTTCCAGAACATTTTAGACACTTTAGATATGCCACCTATCCTTTATCACACCATATAGACGGGTTGGTTGTTTACATGCCAAACCAACGTGTGTTCAACTATGGGGCAAAACAGATTGTTGACAACATGTAAGCAATATTTCATCTCCAATGTTTATTGAAAACATATATACATTTGCACAATGAGCACTTATTGTCTCTCAAATACATTGTTACAGTTGTTGGTTAGCTAGCTAGCGAATTTTAGCCATATTAGCATTGACAAGAAATCAGTCAAAACAAGACATTGTATCAAGAACAAGATGAAACGAGCTAAAACGATTCCCAACTTGGAGGTTTCTTGTCATTCTTGAGCAATCTGCTCATCCAGAATCACAAGGACATGCTGACTTCTGCCCTATGGAAGCGCGCACATCGTTTTTGTGACATTGTCAGCTAACCCATCTATAAACAGTATATTTATTTAAAGGGATAGTTTGGGATTTTTGCAATGAAGCCCTTTATCTACTTCCCCAGAGTCAGATGAACTCGTGGGTACCATTATGATGTCTCTGCATTCAGTTTGAAGGAAGTGCAGTTACTGAACTATCCCTATAACAACCCTTCCTCTAACCAGTGTTTCATATTAATAATTCATTTCTCCCGCTGCCCCCTAAGGAAGGTATTGTGACAATGTATGGCACTTCAAACCTAGAAAATATGACATCGTTCCAGCATCCCGCTCTACATGATAATAACATTGTTTTGATAAAAAAATTCTGTGTGAAACATTAACAAGGAGTCCACAAGCTCCTACTATAGCAGCCGCCAAACTGCGATGAATGACAACTCAGTGTGAGGATGAGTTCCAACATGCCTCCGTTTGCATATGTGAAGTTTCCACTACTTATCAGCACAGGAGAACCGCTGAGTAGTTGATTTGATTTGAAAAGATCCACACTTTTTATCCTCACTAGTTTTATGAACTCATCTTAACCTGAGGTTGGCCTTAATTGAGCTGTTGCTCAAAAGTTTCTCTATGAGGTGTGTGCACTCCTAAAGATATTGATTTGAGGTATACTAAACAAAAATATAAACGTGATATGTAAAGTGTTGGTCCCATGTTTTATGAGCTGAAATAAAAGATCCCAGAAATGTTCCATATGCACAAAATACTTATTTCTCAAAAATGCATCCCTGTTAGTAAGCATTTTTCCTTTGCCAAGATAATCCATCCACCTAACAGGTGTGGCATATCAAGAAGCTGATTAAACAGCATGATCATTAAACAGGTGCACCTTGTACTGGGGACAATAAAAGGCCACTCTAAAATGTGCAGTTTTGTTACACAATGATGTGTCAAGTTTTGAGGGAGTGTGTAATTGCCATGCTGTTTGCAGGAATGTCCACCAGAGCTGTTGCCAGATAATTTAATGTTAATTTCTCTACCATAAGCTGCCTTCCAATGCCGTATTACAGAATTTGGCAGTGTGTCCAACCAGCCATACAACGGCAGACCACGTGTAACCACGCTAGCCCAGGACCTCCACATCCGGTTAGACCACGTGTAACCAGGCTAGCCCAGGACCTCCACATCCGGTTAGACCACGTGTAACCACGCTAGCACCAGGACCTCCACATCCGGTTAGACCACGTGTAACCACGCTAGCCCAGGACCTCCACATCCGGTTAGACCACGTGTAACCATGCCAGCCCAGGACCTCCACATCCGGTTAGACCACGTGTAACCAGGCTAGCCCAGGACCTCCACATCCGGTTAGACCACGTGTAACCACGCTAGCACCAGGACCTCCACATCCGGTTAGACCACGTGTAACCACGCTAGCCCAGGACCTCCACATCCGGTTAGACCACGTGTAACCAGGCTAGCCCAGGACCTCCACATCTGGTTAGACCACGTGTAACCAGGCTAGCCCAGGACCTCCACATCCGGTTAGACCACGTGTAACCACTCTAGCCCAGGACCTCCACATCCGGTTAGACCACGTGTAACCATGCTAGCCCAGGACCTCCACATCTGGTTAGACCACGTGTAACCACGCTAGCCCAGGACCTCCACATCCGGTTAGACCACGTGTAACCACGCTAGCCCAGGACCTCCACATCCGGTTAGACCACGTGTAACCACGCTAGCCCAGGACCTCCACATCTGGTTAGACCATGTGTAACCACGCTAGCCCAGGACCTCCACATCCGGTTAGACCACGTGTAACCACGCTAGCCCAGGACCTCCACATCTGGTTAGACCACGTGTAACCATGCTAGCCCAGGACCTCCACATCCGGTTAGACCACGTGTAACCACGCTAGCCCAGGACCTCCACATCCGGTTAGACCACGTGTAACCACGCTAGCCCAGGACCTCCACATCCGGTTAGACCACGTGTAACCACGCTAGCCCAGGACCTCCACATCTGGTTAGACCACGTGTAACCATGCTAGCCCAGGACCTCCACATCCGGTTAGACCACGTGTAACCATGCTAGCCCAGGACCTCCACATCTGGTTAGACCACGTGTAACCACGCTAGCCCAGGACCTCCACATCCGGTTAGACCATGTGTAACCACGCTAGCCCAGGACCTCCACATCCGGTTAGACCACGTGTAACCATGCTAGCCCAGGACCTCCACATCTGGTTAGACCACGTGTAACCACGCTAGCCCAGGACCTCCACATCTGGTTAGACCACGTGTAACCACGCTAGCCCAGGACCTCCACATCCGGTTAGACCATGTGTAACCACGCTAGCCCAGGACCTCCACATCCGGTTAGACCACGTGTAACCATGCTAGCCCAGGACCTCCACATCTGGTTAGACCACGTGTAACCATGCCAGCCCAGGACCTCCACATCCGGTTAGACCACGTGTAACCACGCTAGCCCAGGACCTCCACATCCGGTTAGACCACGTGTAACCACGCTAGCTCAGGACCTCCACATCCGGTTAGACCACGTGTAACCACGCTAGCCCAGGACCTCCACATCCGGTTAGACCACGTGTAACCACGCTAGCTCAGGACCTCCACATCCGGTTAGACCACGTGTAACCATGCTAGCACCAGGACCTCCACATCTGGTTAGACCATGTGTAACCACGCTAGCACCAGGACCTCCACATCCGGTTAGACCATGTGTAACCACGCTAGCACCAGGACCTCCACATCCGGTTAGACCACGTGTAACCACGCTAGCCCAGGACCTCCACATCTGGTTAGACCACGTGTAACCATGCCAGCCCAGGACCTCCACATCCGGTTAGACCACGTGTAACCACGCTAGCCCAGGACCTCCACATCCGGTTAGACCATGTGTAACCACGCTAGCCCAGGACCTCCACATCCGGTTAGACCACGTGTAACCACGCTAGCCCAGGACCTCCACATCCGGTTAGACCACGTGTAACCACGCTAGCCCAGGACCTCCACATCTGGTTAGACCACGTGTAACCACGCTAGCACCAGGACCTCCACATCCGGTTAGACCACGTGTAACCACGCTAGCCCAGGACCTCCACATCTGGTTAGACCACGTGTAACCATGCTAGCCCAGGACCTCCACATCCGGTTAGACCACGTGTAACCACGCTAGCCCAGGACCTCCACATCCGGTTAGACCACGTGTAACCACGCTAGCCCAGGACCTCCACATCTGGTTAGACCACGTGTAACCACGCTAGCCCAGGACCTCCACATCCGGTTAGACAAACGTGTAACCACGCTAGCCCAGGACCTCCACATCTGGTTAGACCACGTGTAACCAGGCTAGCCCAGGACCTCCACATCCGGTTAGACCACGTGTAACCACGCTAGCCCAGGACCTCCACATCTGGTTAGACCACGTGTAACCACGCTAGCCCAGGACCTCCACATCTGGTTAGACCACGTGTAACCATGCTAGCCCAGGACCTCCACATCCGGTTAGACCACGTGTAACCACGCTAGCCCAGGACCTCCACATCTGGTTAGACCACGTGTAACCACGCTAGCACCAGGACCTCCACATCCGGTTAGACCACGTGTAACCACGCTAGCCCAGGACCTCCACATCCGGTTAGACAAACGTGTAACCATGCCAGCTCAGGACATCCGCATCTGTCTTTTTCCCTGTGCCAGCCTCCCAAACAGCTGATGAAACTGTGGGTTTGCACAACCAAATAATTTCTGCACAAACTCAGAAACCGTCTCAGGGAAGCTCATTTGCATGCTCGTTGCCCTCACTAGGGTCTTGACCTGACTGCAGTTTGACTTCGTAACCGACTTCAGTGGGAAAATGCTCACATTCGATGGCCACTGGCACACTGGAGAAGTGTGCTCTTCACAGATGAATCCCTGTTTCAACTGTCCTGGGCAGATGGCAGACAGTGTGTATGGTATTGTCTGGGCGAGCGGTTTGTTGATGTCAACATTGTGAACAGAGTGCACCATGGGGGCAGTGGGGTTATGGTATGGGCAGGCATAAGCTAAGGACAATGAACACAATTGCATTTTATTAATGGCAATTTGAATGCACAGAGATACTGTGACGAGATCCTGAGGCCCATTGGCATCACATTCATCCACCGCTATCACCTCATGTTGCAGCATGATAATGCGCAGCCCAATGTCACAATGATCTGTACACAATTCCTCGAAAGTAAATGCCCCAATTCTTCCATGGCCTGCATACTCACCAGACATATCACCCATTGAGCCTACCTTATTTACATAACAATTCAGACCCTTTGCTATGAGACTCGAAATTGAGCTCAGGTGGATCCTGTTTCAATTGTTCATCCTTGAGATGATTGGAGTCCACCTGTGGTAAATTCAGTTGTTTCTTTTCAATGATTTGGAAAGTCACACACCTGTATAAGGTATCACAGTCAACAGTGCATGTCAGAGCAAAAATCAAGCCATGAGGTTGAAGGAATAGTCCACAGAGCACTTAAACAGGATTGTGTCGAGGAACAGATCTGGGGAAGGGTAGCAAAACCTTTCTGCAGCATTGAAGGTCCCCAAGAACACAGTGGCTTCCATCATTCTTAAATGGAAGAAGTTTGGAACCACCAAGACTCTTCCTAGAGCTGGCCTCCCGGCCAAACTGAGCAATCGGGGAAGAAGGGCCTTGGTCAGGGAGGTGACCAAGAACCTGATGGTCACTCTGACAGAGCTTTAGAGTTCCTCTGTGGAGATGGGAGAACCTTCCAGAAGGACAACCATCTCTGCAGCAGTTAAATAATCAGGCCTTTATGGTCAAGTGACCAGACGGAAGCCACTCCTCAGTAAAAAGGCACATGACAGCCCGCTTGGAGTTTACCAAGTCACCTAAAGACTCTAAGACCATGAGAAATAATATTCTCTGGTCTAATGAAACCAAGATTAGACTCTTTGGCCTGAATGCCAAGCGTCATGTCTGGAGGAAACCTGGCACCATCCCTGGTGAAACATGGTGGTGGCAGCATCGTGCTGTGGGGATGTTTTTCAGCAGCAAGGACTGGGAGAATAGTCAGAATCAAGGCAAGGATGAACAGAGCAAAGTACAGAGAGATCCTTGATGAAAACATGCTCCAGACCACTCAGAACCTCAGACTGGGGTGAAGGTTCCCCTTCCAACAGGACAACGACCCTAAACACACAGCTAAAACAACGCAGGAGTGGCTTCGGGACAAGTCTCTGAATGTCCTTGAGTGGCCCTGCCAGAGCCCGGACTTGAACCTGATCAAACATCTTTGGAAAGACCTGAAAATCGCTGTGCAGCAACACACTCCCCATCCAACCCGAGAGAGCTTGAGAGGATCTGCAGAGAAGAATGGGAGAAACTCCCCAAATACATGTGTGCCAAGCTTGTAGCATCATACCCAGAAGACTCGAGGCTGTAATCACTGCCAAAGGTGCTTCAACAAAGTACTGAGTAAAGGGTCTGAATACTAATGTAGATGTAATATTTAAGTTTTTTATTTTAATACATTTGTAAAAAAAAATATTTGTTATTATGGGGTATTGTGTGGAGATTGATGAGGAAAAAAACGAATTTAATACATTTTAGTATAAGGCTGTAACCTAACAAAATGGGGGAAATATAAAGGAGTCTGAATACTTTCCGAAGGCACTGTAAATTGACTGATTTCTGTAACTCAGTAAAATCTTTTAAATTGTTGCATTTTGCGTTATATTTTTGTTCAGTGTAGATTCAGACATGTATAGATCTTTGATGTACATATTGTTTATTTTGGTTTACAGCATGTAATTCATTCTCATGTGATCTGTCTTAATAGCATCAGTAATAATCTGAATGAATATTAAGATACTATTGATGCAATATATTGATTTGTTTAATAACGCATAGATGGTCGCAAGGCACTAGACATTTTCAGATACATATTTTCAATATTTCCAACTTGTTGCAGAGAAACATACACTTCCGTTCAGAAGTTTAGAATAATCAAATTGATCAGAAATACAGTGTAGACATTGTTAATGTTGTAAATGACTATTGCAGCTGGAAACGGCAATTTTTTTATGGAATATCTACACAGGCGTACAGAGGCCCATTATCAGCAACCATCACTCCTGTGTCCAATGGCACGTTGTGTTAGCTGATCCAACTTTATAATTTGGATAATTTGGATAATTTGGGGCGGCAGGTAGCCTAGTGGTTAGAGCATTCTGTGTCATTCTGCCCCTGAACAAGGCAGTTTAACCCACTGTTCCTAGGCCGTCATTGAAAATAAGAATTTGTTCTTAACTGACTTGCCTAGTTAAATAAAGATAAAAAAAATATGTAAAAGGCTAATTTATCATTAGAAAATCCTTTTGCAATTATGTTAGCACAGCTGAAAACTGTTGCGCTGGTAAAGAAGCTGAGTATCTGGAGCATCAGCATTTGTGGGTTCGATTACAGGCTCAAAATGGCCAGAAACACATCATTTTTGTCTGAAACTCGTCAGACTATTCTTGTTCTGAGAAATGAAGCCTATTCCAAGGAAAGAAATTGCCAAGAACCCGAAGATCTCGTACAATGCTGTGTACTTCTCCCTTCACAGAACAGCGCAAACTGGCACTAACCATAATAGAAAGAGGAGTGGGAGGCCCCTGTGCAAACTGAGCAAGAGGCCAAGTACATTAGAGTGTCTGTACTTGTTCTCTTGCTCAGTTGTGTACCGGGTCCTCCCACTCCTCTTTCTATTCCGGTTAGCGCCAGTTTGCGCTGTTCTGTGAAGGCAGAAGTACACAGCATTCTACGAGATCTTCAGTTTCTTGGAAATTTCGCACATAGAATAGCCTTCACTTCTCAGAACAAGAATAGACTGACGAGTTTCAGAAAAAGGTCTTTGTTTCTAGCCATTTCTAGCCTGTAATCGAACCCACAAATGCTGATGCTCCAGATACTGAACTAGTCTAAAGAAGGACAGTTTATGTCTTCTTTAATCAGAACAACAGTTTTCAGCTGTGCTAACATATTTTCAAAAGAGTTTTCTAATGATCAATTAGCCTTTTAAAATTATAAACTTGTATCAGCTAACATAACGTACCATTGGAACACAGGAGTGATGGTTGTTGATAATGGGCCTTTATACGCCTATATATATTTAATTAAAAATCTGCCGTTTCCAGCTACAATGGTCATTTACAACATTAACAATGTCTACACTGTATTTCTGATCAATTTGATGTTATTTTAATTGACAAAAAAAATATTTTTCTTTAAAAACAAGGGCATTTCTAAGTGACCCTACACTTTTGAACGGTAGTGTATATCACCCCCTCGCTAAAACATTTTCTGCCAAAAAAAACAAAAGAAAAGGGAACATTTTCATCTATCACAATAGCGCAAGCCCAGACACAGTAAAGACAAACCAAGGAACATCCGGATGCTCAGGGGAGCATTAAAAGTTTTCTGTAGTCCTTGGCGAAGTAATGTGGGATGACAGTGAGGGAGGGTAGGAGGGAGGGAGGGGTTGCTTCCTGGTGGCACCTGTTCACCCAGGCTGTGAGACAGAGGGGTGGCCTTCCGTCCAGGAGTGTGACTTCCTTCCCCTTGGCACACTGGGTAATAGAGATCAGTAATTGGGAGCTATAAATCCTGGCTGGGGACAAGGTAGGTCAGAACAGGCTGATTACTTAGGCATTACAGTCAATCTAAGTAAGCCTTGAATTGAAATATTTGGTGAGGTGGATTCTCATTATGGGGGTGAGTGCATGTATGCGTTTGTTTGGAGTGGTAGGGGCCAAGGTCCCCCCTCCTATAATGACATTATGCAATGCTCCAATGCCCTCGACCACAAGTCTCGTAAACTTCGCAACAAATGTATTTTCCTCATCCCCGTAGTTTTATATGATTTTTGGGGGGATTGTCAGAAAGCAGCCAAGGGCCCTCCTGGAGCTCTAAAACCTTTCCAAAGAACTGGCTCTTCAGAGCATTAAGGATATCTCCGTATGTTGCACATTCACTGCAGGTCTAGTGCTAGAGCTCTGTAATGACTACTATTGCAACCTTCAACACAACAAAACTTCCCCCATCTGTTTATTATTTGTTTAATCTGTATAATCGGTTTAATCTGTAACACTATATACACCACCTTTGAGCAGTTTGGGGTCACTTAGAAATGTCCTTGTTTTTGAAAGAAAAGCACATTTTTGGTCCATTAAAATAACATCAAATTGATCAGAAATACAGTGTAGACATCGTTAATGTTGTAAATGACTATTGTAGCTGGAAACGGCTGATTTTTTATGGAATATCTACACAGGCGTAAAGAGGCCCATTATCAGCAACCATCACTCCTGTGTCCAATGGCACGTTATGTTAGCTGATCCAACTTTATCATTTTAAAAGGCTAATTGATCATTAGAAAACCCTTTGCAATTATGTTAGCACAGCTAAAATGATAAACTTGAATTAGCTAACATAACGTGCCATTCGAACACAGGAGTGATGGTTGCTGATAATGGGCCTCTTTACGCCTATGTAGATATTCCATAAAAAATCAGCAGTTTCCAGCTACAATAGTCATTTTCTACATAAACAATGTTTACACTGTATTTCTGATCAATTTGATGTTATTTTAATGGACAAAAAATATGCTTTTCTTTCAAAAACAAGAACATTTCTAAGTGACCCTAAGCTTTTGAATGGTAGTGTAATATAAGTATGTGTACACGTCTTCAAATTAGTGGTTTCGGCTATTTCAGCCATGCAATCTCCGCAGACAAACATTGGCAGTAGAATGGCCTTACTGAAGAGCACAGTGCCTTTCAACTTGGCACCGTCATAGGATGCCTCTTTTCCAACAAGACAAGTTCATCAAATTTCTGCCCTGCTACAGCTGCCCCGGTCAACTACAAGTGCTGTTATTGTGAAGTGGAAACGTCTAGGAGCAACAACGGCTCAGACGCGAAGCACTAGGCCACACAAACTCACAGAATGGAACCGCTGAATGCTTAAAAATCATCTGCAACACTCACTACTGTGTTCCAAACTGCCTCTGGAAGCAGCGTCAGCACAATAACTGTTCGTCAGGAGCTTCATGAAATGGGTTTCCATGGCCGAGCAGCCGCACTCAAGCCTAAGAACACCATGTACAATCATCTAGCAGTCTGACGGTCCAATCTGGGTTTGGTGGATGCCAGGAGAACACTACAGTACCTGCCCGAAGGCATAGTGCCAACTTTAAAGTTTGGAGAAGGAGGAATAATGGTCTGGGGCTATTTCTCTTCATTTGGGCTTGGTCCCTTAGTTCCAGTGAATGGAAATCTTAACACTACAGCATAGCAATGACATTCTAGACAATTCTGTGCTTCCAACTTTGTGGCAACAGTTTTTGGAATACCTCTGTGTACAAAGAGAAGTTCATACAGAAATGGTTGGTCGAGCTCGGTGTGGAAGAACTTGCCTGGCCTGCACAGAGCCCTGACCTCAACCCCATTGAACACCTTTGGGATGAATTGGTACCCCGACAGTGAGGCAGGCCTAATCGCACATCATCAGTGTCCGACCTCACTAATGGTCTTTTGGCTGAATGGAAGCACGTTCCCGCAGCAAAGTTCCAACATCTAGTGGAAAGCCTTCAACAGAAGAGTGGAGGCTGTTATAGCAGCAAAGGGGGGTACCAACTCCATATTAATGCCCATGATTTTGGAATGAAATGTTTGACGAGCAGGTGTCTACATACTTATGGTCATGTAATGTATGTTAAGTGAGGATGTATCTCTCATTGAACAAGCTTTCAAAGTGATGACCTTTTATTGAAAGTGAATTGAAAGTTTAGTTGGTGAAAATGCAACTTTCTGCCATGTTTCATTGGTTGGGTCTTTGAGTTTAATCCACTTACAGCTCATAAGTGACTAGAGGGGACTATGGAAGGTGAATTAGGGAGCAGAGCCTGCAGTATTCTCAGCATTCTCTCCAGTTCAGAGTGTGACTTAGTGGATTAGAGAAACAGCCTCCTCTCTCAGCCTCCTGCGGCATGCTGTATGTGGCCTTTATTTTTCATGATACAACTGCATTGGAAGTGTATCGACTCGTCCATATTGGGAGTCCTTACACCTAAAGGTTTTAGTTCTTAGTAACGCTATATAACCTAGCATGCTTGGTCCTTTGATTTAAAGTCATCTATGATTTTTTTTTGTTTAAATGCTCACAAAAATCAGTAACTAGTATGCGTAATAGCTTTGCTGAATTACGAATAGCATTATCGGGCTCCCGAGTGGTGAAGCGGTCTGAGGTACTGCATCTCAGCGCTAGAGGCATCACTACAGACCCTGGTTCGATTCCAGGCTGTATCACAACCGGCCGTGATTGGGGGTCCCATAGGTAGGTGCACAATTGGCCCAGCATCGTCCGGGTTAGGGTTTGGCCGGGGTAGGCTGTAATTATAAATAAGAATTTGTTCTTAACTGACTTGCCTAGTTAAATAAATAAAACATTTAAAAAATGAGCAAATTCATCAAATGAATACACCAAACATTTGGTCCTCTATAAATAATATATGTACTGTATATAGGCTATATGACAAATGGATGGTGTGGTGTCGGTGCAAAGCCCTGCAGTGTGAAGTGTTGCCACTCAGAGAAACACTCCGGCTAGCATCATTCCCCTTCTCCTGAAACAGCATGCTACTCCACTTAGCAGCCTCCATTTGGGGTGGCAGAACAAACACTGTTTTAGCACTTTTATCTTAATGCACTGCACAACTCTGGAGCACTGAAGGCATGATTATTGTACAAGAACGGCGTGCATTTAAAGCAAGGACTTATTTAAATAGAGACTTACTGCCAACCATGTGACACTCCTGCTTTTTCTTTTCCCCAGCCTCCTAGAGGGAGAATTAGTTTGTCTGTCTGTGCATTTCCTTAGCTTGTTTTCAATGGACTTATTCCGAACATCCCTTTTCTGTGACACTGATTCCGTGGATACTTATCCTGAGTGAAATTGCAATGTTCTGCTGAATGTATTCATTGTAGAGTAGGGACTGTATCTTCCAGCTTATAGACTATCTTTTCATCCCTTCTGTCGGCTAGTTTGGCTCGGCACACAATTTCAAGGGGAGACATTTTAGGTGAAAATATGACACTGGGGTTTGATAGTGTGCATTTTGTTGAAATTGAAGAGGAGTGGCATATGGCCAGCATTGGCTCATGTCTCTCAGCAGCAGGTGTGTAGGTGAGCCCCGGCAGACCACCGTAAAAGCCGATCTGGTGCCACGCCCGTCTAATGCGGTCTTTAGCATCTCTGATAAAATGCTCATCTCCAGCTGCTCCATGCATGCTGCTGGAAGCCACAGCAACCCAGGCATGTTCCCACAGCTCCAGAGGCCATTGATTTAATGGTGGCACGGTGTCAATGGTGACCTCATCCACTGATGTCTGCACAGCTAATGCCCCAACATGTGACGTTGACACTCTACAAGACATACAGTGAGGGTGAGATGGATCGGCAGAGAGAGTGTCATATGTCTCTCTGTGGATGGTGGAGAATGATGGACACTCGACGTGAGGGCAGTGATGTCAGCAGAACAATTCTGAAATGTGTTGTGTTTTCCAAAATACTTTGTCTGTGAAGTCTGTGTAGTCAGACAGAAAGAGCTATAACAATCAGTCTTACCATGACATTCTAATACATTTATGTTTGGAAAAAAACTTTTAGACTATTCCATGTTTTGCTATTCAGACTATGAAAGATTCATTATCTAGAAAATCAATCACCCACTATTAATGTTAATGGCTTTAAGTGTTAGCAAAGTAACCGACCACAAACCACCCCAAAGGAGCTCAGAGTCTGCAGCTCATCAGCCCTCAATTTGGTGAGGAATGAGGGGCAAGAGAGGGAGAGAAAGACAGAGCAGGAGAAAAATGGAGGGAGAGAGAGAGGGGGAGAGCCACTGCCGCCCACCGCTGCCTGGCCCTGACACCTTGTGAAGAGCACTCATTCATCACACGGCGTAGGGCTTGAGCCTCCGTAAATCACTGTGGATAAAGGACGCGCCGTAAAGAATGGAATTGTGAAGGTAAGGGTTTTAAATCCCCCTAGATGATCCGAGATAAACACAGAGAGACTTTTGACAGTCCCTCGTTACCGCCGCCAGCGAGAGGAGCTGTCACCGCTCCCCCCTCGCCTTTCATCTTGCGGTAACAGTCTGGCTGCTAATATCCTCAATTATCTCTGCAATATGTTGCTGGGAAAAAGGGAAAGTTCCGAAGGAAGCGTTCACACAATTTAAAAGTTTTAATTTGACAGCTTGTGGTGTAATGATGGGTTCTGATGAGGGTAGGGGGCCCCAGCCTACACCCAGCCAGTGACAAATGATTGGGCTGTACCGGGGATGGTTAGTGGGTGTCAAGAGATGCTGGATCAGATGTCAAGAAGCCAAATACATGTTTCGCAGGATGATTTAAAAATCCTATTTACTCTCGGTGGAGAATGTGGGCAAGGTTTAATTATGGCAGGGCCATGACATTTCAACTGATGACAGTGGTGGTGGTAGACATGTCTGGGTATCTGTTTCTTCTCCTGCTCTAAGAGCCTGTTAACATAGTTGTTTTGCAAAATGAACATTAAATGTGTCTTTGTATCGAGACAATCATAGACGTACTGAAGATGACAATAGTGACAATTTCACATGAGTTTTTCTCAATGTAATGGCTTTAGTTTGTTTTCAGTGGAGTACTTGTATTATATTTCATCTACACAACTTTGGGGCAAAGCAGACAGATACAGTTGAAGTCGGAAAGTTTACATACACCTTAGTCAAATACATTTAAACTCAGTTTTTCACAATTCCTGACATTTAATCCCAGTACAAATTCCCTGTCTTAGGTCAGTTAGGATCACCACTTAATTTTAAGAATGTGAAATGTCACATGAATAATAGTAGAGAGAATGATCTATTTCATCTTTTATTTATTTCATCACATTCCCAGTGGGTCAGAAGTTTACATACACTCAATTAGTATTCGGTAGCATTGCCTTTAAATTGGGTCACACGTTTCGGGAGCCTTCTACAGGCTTCCCACAATAAGTTGGGTGAATTTTGGCCCATTCCTCCTGACAGAGCTGGTGTAACTGAGTCAGGTTTGTAGGCCTCCTTGCTCGCACCCTCTTTTTTTAGATCTGCCCACAGATTTTCTATAGGATTGAGGTCAGGGCTTTATAGGATTGAGGTCAGCCTTTCAGGTTATGTCGATATAGGACTCGTTTTCCTCCAGCATCTTCACAAGGTTCTTTGCTGTTGTTCTGGGATTGATTTGCACTTTTCGCACCAAAGTACGTTCATCTCTAGGAGACAGAGTGCGTCTCCTTCCTGAGCAGTATGCCGGCTGCGTGGTCCCATGGTATTTATATTTGCGTACTATTGTTTGTACAGATGAACGTGGTACCTTCAGGCGTTTGGAAATTGCTCCCAAGGATGAACCAGACTTGTGGAGGTCTACAATTTTGTTTCTGAGATCCTGGCTGATTTGTTTTGATTTTCCCATGATGTCAAGCAAAGAGGCACTAAGTTTGAAGGTAGGCCTTGAAATGCACCCACAGGTACACCGCCAATTGACTCAAATGATGTCAATTAGCCTATCAGAAGCTTCTAAAGCCATGACACCATTTTCTGGAATTTTCCAAGCTGTTTAAAAGCACAGTCAACTTAGTGTATGTACATTTCTGACCCACTGGAATTGTGATACAGTGAAATAATCTGTCTGTAAACAATTGTTGGAAGAATGACTTGTGTCATGCACAAAGTAGATGTCCTAACTGACTTTCCAAGGCTATAGTTTGTTAACAAGAAATTTGCGGAGTGGTTGAAAAACAAATTTTAATGACTCCAACCGAAGTGTACGTAATCTTCCGACTTTAACTGAATACTCACAATGTATTGTATTGACCTGACTACTTATTGAACCTGAAATGCCATAATATTTAGCCACTCGTTGATATTGATATTCTTTGGAACCTGTATAACTAAACGGAGAGGAGTGAGTTTGCATAGATAGGGCGTCCATCCGTCCGTCCGTCCGACTGATAATGACGCGGAGTCACAGTGCATGATGGAGACACAGAGGGCATGCGACTGTCACATGAAGGTTGACTGGCTCATTAAAGGAAAGATCTCCCCCCATGGCACCTAGTCAGGTAATTGTCTTTTTTTTCCCCTTCCGTTTTTTCAATGCTGATATATATACATAGCTTCAACTGGGGAGGATAAATCAATCATTTCAAGTGTCTTTGGTAATAAGTGAAAGTTATAAATCATGGGATTTGCTCTCAGGTTTATGAAATATTGGCTGTCGAGGGGGGATACATTATCCCCAGTCAGTTAGTCAGTCAGTGTTCCTGGACCGAGGCAGTCAGTCAGCCAATCAGTCAGTCAGTCAGTGTTCCTGGACCGAGGCAGTCAGTCAGTCAGTCAATCAGTTAGCCAGTCAGTGTTCCTGGACCGAGGCAGTCAGTCAGCCAATCAGTCAGTCAGTCAGTGTTCCTGGACCGAGGCAGTCAGTCAGTCAGTCAGTCAGTCAGTCAGTCAGTCAGTCAGTCAGTCAGTGTTCCTGGACCGAGGCAGTCAGTCAGTCAGTCAGTCAGTGTTCCTGGACCGAGGCAGTCAGTCAGTGTTCCTGGACCGAGTCAGTCAGTCAGTGAATTAGTCAGTCAGTCAGTGTTCCTGGACCGAGGCAATCAAATCAAATCAAATTTTATTAGCCACATGCGCAGAATACAGCAGGTGTAGTAGACCTTACAGTGAAACGTTTACTTACAGGATCTAACCATCAATACAGTTTTAAAAAATACAGATAAGAATAAGAAATAAAAGTAGTTAAAGAGCAGCAGTAAAATAACAATAGCGAGACTATATACAGGAGTCTTATGGCTTGAGGGTAGAAGTCAGTCAGTGTTCCTGGACCGAGGTAGTCAGTCAGTCAGTCAGTGTTCCTGGACCGAGGCAGTCAGTCAGTCAGTCAGTGTTCCTGGACCGAGGCAGTCAGTCAGTCAGTCAGTGTTCCTGGACCGAGGCAGTCAGTCAGTCAGTCAGTGTTCCTGGACCGAGGCAGTCAGTCAGTCAGTCAGTGTTCCTGGACCGAGGCAGTCAGTCAGTGTTCCTGGACCGAGGCAGTCAGTCAGTCTGTCAGTGTTCCTGGACCGAGGCAGGCAGACAGTCAGTCAGAGGTGCAGGTGTCAAAGCACGTAGGCACGTATGCAATCTTTGGCTAATCGGAGGATCCATCTATAGAAGAAACGTTCACTCCATCAAGGGCTCTGTATGACGTGCAATTAGTCATGCGTCCTCCGATACACAACCCAACCAAGCCGCACACATTTTAATTATTATGTTGATTATAATTATTTGAGATTTTTGTAGGGTTTCGTACATTTTTGGTACGGGAAAATGAAGTCTGGAATTTCAAAGTGGAAATCACAAACTTCAGAACCCTTTTTTAACCTCAAATACACTACATTTCCTTTATTCCAGGAAAGATCTCCTGCAACAGTGTGATCAAATTAAGATCTTACATCTGTATTAACATAGGGATCAGACCAGCGTTTTCATAGGGAGTATAACTCCATGTTCAAGTTTGTTCACATCACACCAGTGTCAATCTTCCTACTGCTAGTGTAATTGCCTCCGGTTGTTGACTATTTCATGTGACTAGAATCAGTCCTAAGGCTGAACTCGATCGCTACAATGGTACACACATTTTATAGCTTGCATTAACAGGATTTCCTTGATAGATAAAATAAGCAAATAGCTGGTTTGGTGATGTAGTGAAACCAGGATAACAAATGGGCCCTTTCTGATAACAACCCCCTGTGAGACACCCTGGCATGAGAGACAGACAGAGAGATCGGTTGAGGAGAGAGGCAGAGCTGAAACAGCCCACTCTGCTCCCAGTGGAAAGCTCCATGCCCCACACAAGGATGGATTGGGGAGATTTGTAATAGTCCTGCTGCTTTTGACAAAGTGACCCAGTGAGACCTTCATCCTCATTGCCTCAGTGAAAAGGGCATCGGCAGTCGAGCTGTAGCTGAGATAAGTGGGGATCTGTCGTTTTGGGCTCTTCTGTTATAAATGGCTGCCACCTCAATCACGTGAGACAAGAGCGCTATCTCCCCTGACAACCTCTTTCTGACTTGACATGCAAAAATCTAATTGATACAAGGAGAGGGGAGGAGAAGGGGAGAGAGATTGAGGAGATATGGCTTTGGGGAGGGTTTTTTCTTTACATCAAAGTTGAAAAGCCGTCTGTGGCTGGCAGAGATAATTTCAAGATTGAGGCCTCTTACACCCATTTCTATCTGCACAGTGACCACAGATGGAACATGTAGGCTGTTGTACCACCCACTGTACAAATTCCATGACAATACCTGCATGCTGACAGTACCATAGCCTTTTTGGATATCATTTACAGGGTCATAAAATTCATGCGTTTTGAATACCATAAGCCATTATAAGAGTTGCTGTTTTTCACCACTTAGTGACCTGCGTGTGCTGTGGGAATGGCAGAAGAGGCTTATATTCTAGGATGAGGGTAAGAGATTATACAACCTTGACTGTGTGTTTTATGTGGGTGTTGCTATGGACAAGCACAGTACTTTGTTGATCAGAGTGTGTCTGAAATAGCAGAGTTGGTTGACAGAGGAGGTTGGCTGAGGAGATAGAGGAGTGTGGGTTGAAAAGATCCATCTATCTGTTCTTTTATCTCTCTGTGGCTTTCACTTAATAATGTACTTATTGGGACTTTTCTACTGCCTAAATATTATCTTTTTTTTTTTTGTCCAATCTTGCCAAGTGATTAAACTTAATCTCTTTAAAATCTCTTTGAAATCTACACAGCTTAATCTCGTATAAAGATGTCTTTGGACACTGTGTTAACTAACCTCCAGACGAGCTTCAATGCCATACAACTCTCCAACTGCTCTTAAACGCAGGGAAAACTAAATGAATGCTATTCAACCGATCACTGCCCGCACCTGCCCTCCCGTCCAGCATTACTACTCTGGACGGCTCTGACTTAGAATACGTGGACAACTACAAATACCTAGGTGTCTGGTTAGACTGTAAACTCTCCTCCCAGACTCATATTAAGCATCTCCAATCCAAACTTAAATCTAGAATTGGCTTCCTATATCACAACAAAACATCCTTCACTCATGCTGCCAAACATACCCTCGTAAAACTGACCATCCTACCGATCCTCGACTTCGGTGATGTCATCTATAAAATAGCCTCTAACACTCTACTCAACAAACTGGATGCAGTCTATCACAGTGCCATCCATTTTGTCACCAAAGCCCCATAAACTACCCACCATTGCGACCTGTACGCTCTCGTTGGTTGGCCCTCGCTTCATACTCGTCGCCAAACCCACTGGCTCCAAGTTATCTACAAGTCTCTGTTAGGTAAAGCCCCGCTTTATCTCAGCTCACTGGTCACCATAGCAGCACCCACTCGTAGCATGCGCTCCAGCAGGTATATCTCACTGGTCCCCCCCAAAGCCAATTCCTCCTTTGGTCGTCTGTCCTTCCAGTTCTCTGCTGCCAATGACTGGAACGAACTGCAAACATCTCTGCACCCCAGTATCTCTACTTGCACATTCATCTTCTGCACATCTACCATTCCAGTGTTTCAATTGTTATATTGTAATTACTTCGCCACCATGGCCTATTTATTGCCTTACCTCCCTTAACTTACCTCATTTGCACTCACTGTATATAGACTTTTTGTCTTCTTTTGTTCTACTGTATTATTGACTGTATGTTTCTTTTACTCCATGTGTAACTCTGTGTTGTTGTATGTGTCGAATTGCTACGCTTTATCTTGGCCAGGTCGCAGTTGCAAATGAGAACTTGTTCTCAACTAGCCTACCTGGTTACATAAAGGTGAAATAAAATAAATAAAAAATAAAGATACACTGACTGCTGGCAAAGCCCTAGAAGACCAAAGTGTGAAGAAAGCGATCAGAAGGATAAAAGTGAGTGAGAGAAACTGAGAGAAAAAATGAGTACATGTGGTGAAGGGCGTATGATAGAGGTCAAACCCAGCCCCATGTGCACCTGGTCCCCCTAGCGAGGCCATTTGCTGTCACCTCCACTGCTGCTCTCCACCACCAAGACACCCCTCTCTGCATTCAATCCATTCAGGAAACGCTGTGTCCTTCCCACCAACACCTTGATGTTTAATTCATTCTCCAACACCCGGAGGACACTCATAACAAAAACAGGAAAAAGGGAGGAGAGAAAAAGAAAGAGAAAAAAAGAAATTAGAAAAAAGACTGAAACGTCAGATTTGTAATTCCCATTTGTGGACGTGAATGGAATGAGGGACCCAACACAGAACAAAAGAGAATACGTTGTTTGATGGGGACAAAGGACAGAGAGGAGAAAACAAACAAATCAAGAACTCCTCCACCCCACCGCCAACCCTCCTCTCCTTTGCCTCTTTTGTTTGACTCAAGGTTTGTGGAGTGGATGGGGCCTGGAGATGCCTGCGGGGGGTGGGGGGTTGCTTTGCTCGGCACCTCTCAACGTGCTCTCTCTTAATCAGAGGTTGATTAAGCACACTTTGAGAAGCATGGATTATGGGGCTCCCCTCGGACCAAGCTAAATTGGTAGGAAGGGAAGGAAGGCAGAGCGTGTATCGCAGCCAGGGGAACTTTTGATGTGTCAGTCAGTGCGTCTGGCATGGTTTGCTTTTATTGACCTCCCCAGCCTTGATTTGTGACAGATCCCCCGGTGCTGGGATGAGAAAGGAAGGGAGGGTGGGGTGGGGAAGGTTAAAAAAGATTGAGCTGCTGTGCAAGAAAAGAATCCCCCAAATTCTGCTGACCCAATGGAATGGTCCCAAACGTAGCACGGCGTGCACTGCATAAAAACCATTAACAAAGCATCAGCAGCCGAGCAAAATGATTGGCTTGATTGATACTAAAGACATTTCCCACCGAGCCCCTACGTTTTGAATCAGAGAACACAATGTAAACAGCAGGTTTCACTCACAGATATTGTCTCTCATCTACTGTTAATGTGTTGAAGAAAGTGCCTTTGCATAGGTTTCAACGTCCGTACCCATTTCTAGACAGCATGTGTCGTTTATGGATTCATGGATACTAATAGTATGATGCTTTCTTCCCGTGTGCTGTGCTCTGACTGGCTTGTAACCCCTTCAGAAAGGGTAGGCATTATTCATGTTGTGCTGGTAGCAGCACTGTTAATGTAATGAGTCAGGTTGTTAATGTGATCTCGCCTCAGACACAAAGGGTCAACCTGAGACCCTGGCTGGCGCAGACAGAGGCCTCTGCGCCCTACATAAAAACGATGGGACGTGTCATAGCTGATTTATATTGCCCTTGAACCTGCCAATAATAAGACCTTGTGGGCTTGCCTTTAAAAGAAGCCTGCGAAAGAGAGCACTGGAAGCCAGGGTGATAACATGAACGCTGTGTTCCCACCTATTGAAAGCCTGGCGTGGTACAGCTGAAGGCTTTTAAAGGCACCCATGTAATTTAAATGTGTCATTTCTCTCACACAGCACAGCACAGCGCTGGGATGCATTGATATCAGATAGCCCTGAGATGAATCTGACTTGACCTGTGAACATCAGAGTCGATGGCTTCTGCATCGCTACACAGGCATGAGAGGAATCAGCAATGGGTTCTAGGAGATAGGCATCGACACAAATTCAACTAGGCACAACACACCATTTCCGATAGCATACTGTAGGTACAGAACATATAGATTTAATAATGAAGAGATACGCATTGTCATTTCAAACTGTCAAGTCTCTCCAGTCAGGATGTCAACCAGTCTGCTTATCATTTTGCCACCATTTTATTTACATCACAGAATATAGCTGCACAAACACCCTATGCATCCCTGAACACAACGCCATGGTAACTGGAGGAGGGAGATGCACTGTGTGTTTTTGAAGCAGCCTTATTAACTCAACTTGCCCATGTAATTAAAGTTTGCTTACAGTGCAGCTAATATTCACGATGTAACCTGCGAAGGCACACAGCAATTATGTGGGGTGTGACTGACAGAGATCAGGCAAAACAAACAAAGCGGGCCAGCCATCAGTCAAGTCAGTGTTGGGCCAGGTTACTAAGGATGCTCCTGCAGCTCCGTTAGATGAAGTCTGGGACTCAATCCTAGCTAATCCAATTACAGTTTGATTTTAAGGAGCTTTTTTACAACGTCACTGTCACAGACCATTTAAAATAGTCCCACTCCAGTCCTTTATGAAGCTGTCCTAAGTGGACAGTCACTGTCACAGACCATTTAAAATAGTCCCACTCCGGTCCTTTATGAAGCTATCCTAAGTGGACAGTCACTGTCACAGACCATTTAAAATAGTCCCACTCCAGTCCTTTATGAAGCTATCCTAAGTGGACAGTCACTGTCACAGACCATTTAAAATAGTCCCACTCCGGTCCTTTATGAAGCTATCCTAAGTGGACAGTCACTGTCACAGACCATTTAAAATAGTCCCACTCCGGTCCTTTATGAAGCTATCCTAAGTGGACAGTCACTGTCACAGACCATTTAAAATAGTCCCACTCCGGTCCTTTATGAAGCTGTCCTAAGTGGACAGTCACTGTCACAGACCATTTAAAATAGTCCCACTCCGGTCCTTTATGAAGCTATCCTTAGTGGACAGTCACTGTCACAGACCATTTAAAATAGTCCCACTCCGGTCCTTTATGAAGCTATCCTAAGTGGACAGTCACTGTCACAGACCATTTAAAATAGTCCCACTCCGGTCCTTTATGAAGCTATCCTAAGTGGACAGTCACTGTCACAGACCATTTAAAATAGTCCCACTCCGGTCCTTTATGAAGCTATCCTAAGTGGACAGTCACTGTCACAGACCATTTAAAATAGTCCCACTCCAGTCCTTTATGAAGCTATCCTAAGTGGACAGTCACTGTCACAGACCATTTAAAATAGTCCCACTCCGGTCCTTTATGAAGCTATCCTAAGTGGACAGTCACTGTCACAGACCATTTAAAATAGTCCCACTCCGGTCCTTTATGAAGCTATCCTAAGTGGACAGTCACTGTCACAGACCATTTAAAATAGTCCCACTCCGGTCCTTTATGAAGCTATCCTAAGTGGACAGTCACTATCACAGACCATTTAAAATAGTCCCACTCCAGTCCTTTATGAAGCTATCCTAAGTGGACAGTCACTGTCACAGACCATTTAAAATAGTCCCACTCCGGTCCTTTATGAAGCTATCCTAAGTGGACAGTCACTGTCACAGACCATTTAAAATAGTCCCACTCCGGTCCTTTATGAAGCTATCCTAAGTGGACAGTCACTGTCACAGACCATTTAAAATAGTCCCACTCCGGTCCTTTATGAAGCTATCCTAAGTGGACAGTCACTGTCACAGACCATTTAAAATAGTCCCACTCCGGTCCTTTATGAAGCTATCCTAAGTGGACAGTCACTGTCACAGACCATTTAAAATAGTCCCACTCCGGTCCTTTATGAAGCTATCCTAAGTGGACAGTCACTGTCACAGACCATTTAAAATAGTCCCACTCCGGTCCTTTATGAAGCTGTCCTAAGTGGACAGTCACTGTCACAGACCATTTAAAATAGTCCCACTCCGGTCCTTTATGAAGCTGTCCTAAGTGGACCGTCACTGTCACAGACCATTTAAAATAGTCCCACTCCGGTCCTTTATGAAGCTGTCCTAAGTGGACAGTCACTGTCACAGACCATTTAAAATAGTCCCACTCCGGTCCTTTATGAAGCTATCCTAAGTGGACAGTCACTGTCACAGACCATTTAAAATAGTCCCACTCCGGTCCTTTATGAAGCTATCCTAAGTGGACAGTCACTGTCACAGACCATTTAAAATAGTCCCACTCCGGTCCTTTATGAAGCTGTCCTAAGTGGACAGTCACTGTCACAGACCATTTAAAATAGTCCCACTCCGGTCCTTTATGAAGCTATCCTAAGTGGACAGTAACTGTCACAGACCATTTAAAATAGTCCCACTCCAGTCCTTTATGAAGCTATCCTAAGTGGACAGTCACTGTCACAGACCATTTAAAATAGTCCCACTCCGGTCCTTTATGAAGCTATCCTAAGTGGACAGTCACTGTCACAGACCATTTAAAATAGTCCCACTCCGGTCCTTCATGAAGCTATCCTAAGTGGACAGTCACTGTCACAGACCATTTAAAATAGTCCCACTCCGGTCCTTTATGAAGCTATCCTAAGTGGACAGTCACTGTCACAGACCATTTAAAATAGTCCCACTCCGGTCCTTTATGAAGCTATCCTAAGTGGACAGTCACTGTCACAGACCATTTAAAATAGTCCCACTCCGGTCCTTTATGAAGCTGTCCTAAGTGGACAGTCACTGTCACAGACCATTTAAAATAGTCCCACTCCGGTCCTTTATGAAGCTGTCCTAAGTGGACAGTCACTGTCACAGACCATTTAAAATAGTCCCACTCCGGTCCTTTATGAAGCTATCCTAAGTGGACAGTCACTGTCACAGACCATTTAAAATAGTCCCACTCTGGTCCTTTATGAAGCTATCCTAAGTGGACAGTCACTGTCACAGACCATTTAAAATAGTCCCACTCCGGTCCTTTATGAAGCTATCCTAAGTGGACAGTCACTGTCACAGACCATTTAAAATAGTCCCACTCCGGTCCTTTATGAAGCTATCCTAAGTGGACAGTCACTGTCACAGACCATTTAAAATAGTCCCACTCCGGTCCTTTATGAAGCTATCCTAAGTGGACAGTCACTGTCACAGACCATTTAAAATAGTCCCACTCCGGTCCTTTATGAAGCTATCCTAAGTGGACAGTCACTGTCACAGACCATTTAAAATAGTCCCACTCCGGTCCTTTATGAAGCTATCCTAAGTGGACAGTCACTGTCACAGACCATTTAAAATAATCCCACTCCGGTCCTTTATGAAGCTGTCCTAAGTGGACAGTCACTGTCACAGACCATTTAAAATAGTCCCACTCCGGTCCTTTATGAAGCTATCCTAAGTGGACAGTCACTGTCACAGACCATTTAAAATAGTCCCACTCCGGTCCTTTATGAAGCTATCCTAAGTGGACAGTCACTGTCACAGACCATTTAAAATAGTCCCACTCCGGTCCTTTATGAAGCTGTCCTAAGTGGACAGTCACTGTCACAGACCATTTAAAATAGTCCCACTCCGGTCCTTTATGAAGCTATCCTAAGTGGACAGTCACTGTCACAGACCATTTAAAATAATCCCACTCCGGTCCTTTATGAAGCTGTCCTAAGTGGACAGTCACTGTCACAGACCATTTAAAATAGTCCCACTCCGGTCCTTTATGAAGCTATCCTAAGTGGACAGTCACTGTCAAAGACCATTTAAAATAGTCCCACTCCAGTCCTTTATGAAGCTATCCTAAGTGGACAGTCACTGTCACAGACCATTTAAAATAGTCCCACTCCGGTCCTTTATGAAGCTATCCTAAGTGGACAGTCACTGTCACAGACCATTTAAAATAGTCCCACTCCGGTCCTTTATGAAGCTATCCTAAGTGGACAGTCACTGTCACGGACCATTTAAAATAGTCCCACTCTGGTCCTTTATGAAGCTGTCCTAAGTGGACAGTCACTGTCACAGACCATTTAAAATAGTCCCACTCCGGTCCTTTATGAAGCTATCCTAAGTGGACAGTCACTGTCACAGACCATTTAAAATAGTCCCACTCCAGTCCTTTATGAAGCTATCCTAAGTGGACAGTCACTGTCACGGACCATTTAAAATAGTCCCACTCCAGTCCTTTATGAAGCTATCCTAAGTGGACAGTCACTGTCACGGACCATTTAAAATAGTCCCACTCCAGTCCTTTATGAAGCTATCCTAAGTGGACAGTCACTGTCACGGACCATTTAAAATAGTCCCACTCCGGTCCTTTATGAAGCTATCCTAAGTGGACAGTCACTGTCACAGACCATTTAAAATAGTCCCACTCCGGTCCTTTATGAAGCTATCCTAAGTGGACAGTCACTGTCACAGACCATTTAAAATAGTCCCACTCCGGTCCTTTATGAAGCTATCCTAAGTGGACAGTATTAACAAGGTAAAGAAAGTCCTTCACGAGAACTCAACAAAACCTTGAGAGGAACCAGACTCATTGACATGGGCAAGTACCAAATTAGAGGACATTTGACTTGTCTGGCCAGTGCAAATTGTGACTATATTAGAGTTGGATGGGTACAGTCCAGCTCTCTCTGTCCCGGGTTCTGGGAGGCAGACAGGACAAATCTGGGTTAATTGGGAGAATCCCACATGTAGTGGAGTGGACCTGTGATCGATTGGGATCTGAAGTGGCTTAGCTGTGCCTCTGTGTGTCAATAGCGTCACCTTCTCCCTCACCTCTCTGATAAACCGTAGGCTCCTGCTCCACATATACCCCAGGCTGTGGACACACAAACTGTCTGTATGCTGAGCCATCCCTGAGTCATCCCAGTCTCTAAACGCACCAAATGCAGGAGTCCAGACTCTGAGGGGTTAAGTGTTGAATTGAGGAGACATTAGAATGCACTTCACAGCACCCTGGCACGGTAGATTGAAACAAGGATTTAATTGGCTCCATATCAAGGTTAGATAGTGCCGTTGTTGACTTTTGACAGAAAAACAAGGTGACTGATATTACGGAGATAAGCATAAATCCCAACTCAATCACATCAATAAGTTTCTAAGGCGTGTACAGGTGGCTCACCTTGCAACCATTGACAGTGGCGCTCGCTGAAAAGATAGGCATCGGAGGTTGTGTCTTGTGTCTGCATTGTCACATGTTTATTGCTGTGTGTGTGCATGTCAATTCTCTGACAATCATCACAGTGCAGTTGTTTCAACATGATCTTGGCACAGAGGTCATGGGATTCAAAGGCATACATTTCAGTTGCTCTTGCTTCCTCACAGAGCATTACAGGAAGCCCCATCAAAAGGGTCACCTTTGAGCAGTGCTTTATGGGTTTGTTTCATAGGCGACTGTATTACTTCACCCATACACTATAACTGTGAAAACTGTTAGGATGTAATTCCACACACATGTATCTATGAAATTGTACTCGTTGAGGTATTAATAATAAAAAAAAAACATTTAATCTATTTTGTTTAAGAGGACCCATTTCTAAGGGATTTGACCTAACAATGGAAGGCCTAAACACTTAGTGGCAGCAGGACATGTGCATTACAGGTGAAGCCCTTTCTTAGTGTGGTGAAACCTCAGACTGGGTGAACACACTGGTGTTGACACTGTCTCTCTTTGTCTAAGCCCATTATCTCGTGCCCCGCAGTTTGCTTCATTCATTCCAAAATGCCACTCTTCGCATATGAGAGCATATCAGTCTCCATGGAAACTCATTTTACCAATACTTTGTCGGCACCAAATGACCCTGCTCTCATACTTACCATCACAGCTCTTTGCATGGAGGTGGCCTGTTTTCAATTGGAGATGAAACATTTTAAGGCAAATGTAGCCCCCGCTGGCTTGCTAGCTGTGATACTGAATTCAGAGGTGGAGCATGTAGAAAGGCCAATGTGATGTATTCATAGCCATTTCCAGAGGTTTTCAGAAAGAATGCTCACTGAACAGTTTCTATTGAGGACATTTTGTTGGTCACATACCTTCCATTCAATCTGTCAGATGGCTTGACTTACAAATCATCTTCTGTTAAAGTGTTGTGGACATGTGGAATCTCACTGTACTCTAATCACATATCTAACTTTAATATTATAGCCATAACCACCTCAGCAAGTTACCTCACTGATTTGTTTAACTGATGAAAATGCTTAACATACTCAGTGCACATTGCCAAATTTCCAATGTTTTTCATAAGTTAGTTTTTTACGTTTTAATGACTGACAACCACAGATGGCAGTAGCACAGTGCACGGACATAATATGTACATCTGTATGCTCTATTTTTACGCTACTATCCTTAGCTATTTCTGTAGTTATGTATTGACCAGGATCAGTTTCAGGAAGTATTGGCTGTGGATCAATGAGGCCACAGGATTCTCTTTGGAATATTTACACTTGTGTCTTTCTCTGCAAGGCCCACAGATAATTGGTTGAAGGGAGAGTCCAGGAAGGTCAGCCAAGAAAGCAGCCGTAGGTGCCAGCGTGAAATCTGCAGGAACTACAATTACTTCAACAGTGAGCCGCTGGAACAAGGTGAATGACAGGTAGGAAATAATTCATATGAATTACCTGCTGTATTATGAATAACCACCTGCTGAGAGGACATCACACGGTCAGTTATAAGCCAAATTGGTTTTCAATAGTCCTTTTTTTGTCATTTGTTGGCAATTACCCTGGTTCTCGTGATAATATAGTCACAAATGAACCTCCGAGAACATTTCTTCCTTATGGCTTTTTGGGAGGGACAAGGTTGAAGTTGGCATGCAAGTGATCACACAATTATAGTTTGGTTACTCCTCTGTCCTCTGCTATTTTAACTTATTCTATTGAAGCTGATGCTTACCTTTTTCCAAGCCAGCTCTCTCATATTAATAATTCATTATAAATTAACCAAAAAAACATACAGTATATAGCTTACGTTTTACACTTGACCGTGACACACACTACTACTGTAAGTTATTCTATAAGAAATCCTCCCATCCCAGAGATCACTTATCACATTCCGTTTTCTGGGGCGGTAAATATCTGACCTTGCAGTGCAGAGACATAAAGTATTTCACTCAAACAATTATGACTTCTTTGTTTCCTTCTGGATATCATTCTCGAGAGGAGACTCAAGCAGTCTGAGTACTTAAACCTGGTGAGTCAGTGCTCCTAGTGGAATGGTTGTCTCTCCCCATCTCCAAATCCTAGACTGGTTGCCTCAGGATACAGAGGATGGGGAGAAAAAGCCTAATTGGTGCTGAATGAAGTGTGGCCCATTAATGGATGGCAATAATAGTTGAGATTTTACGACTCCCTCCACATTAGGCCTTTAAGAGAGTTTCACCTGTAGAAAAGGACACCTCGTACTTTCTGCTATCTCTTCCTGTCAAGGTGTTACAGTGTATGATAAAGGACAAGAGGGAGGTAACCTCCGATAAGGCCATGACAAACAGCAACACCTGATGTAAAGCTGTGGTGTATGTATTACCCAGATAGTTGGAAGCTGAACAGTATCATTCATGAAGGGCAACCTATTCCAAGCCGTTTATAATTCCTTTGTGGTTGCTATGACTGCCAGTGGTGAACAGCAGGGGGTGGAACATGGAATGGCTAGCTGGTGTAATATAGTCACATATGTGGTCTCACGTCCCCTTGCACGGTGTTGACCACAACATTCGGTGCTTTCAGACCTTTTCTACTGGAAAATGAGGAAGGCTCCACACTGTTTGCATTTCAGATGATGAGGAAATGTCAGAGCATTTCAAAGAAGGCTTTTGTTTACCCATGTCTAATAACCCTCAGCATAGGAAAGCATTTGAAACACTTACCATGTCCAGAGACCTTGCATGATTGTGTTGGAATCTAGAAGAGAAAAGGAGGATTTAAGAAAATAGAATACTTTGATGGATGTGTTCTGTGTTATAAAACAATTTGGGAAACATCTTTGGTGCAACACTAGATGACATAAAAGGGTCTCAGAGCTACAGTAAAAAGTCTATAGTAGCTAGAAACTAAATGGTGAAAACACTTTTAACAGTAGGGAATCAACGTAACACGTGGACCTAAGGAATTGTTCATTCAACAAAGGTAAAAACCGTCTTTACAATACAATATTATTTCAAAGTCTAGGGTTAAATTATTTCATTGCAATTTCTCGCTTGATAAATACTCTCTTCTAAGTCCAGATGTGACCAATTTGAGACAGACAGGGCACATTTGCTTGGGAGTGTAATATTTTTCTATGTCAACTAGAAGTCCTTTCAAAGCAGAGGATCCAAGTATTTTCACCTCATTTGATCAATGTATTTCATTTGAATCCTATCATTTCTCATGCACCACCATTCACAGTGAAATTTCACTCTATGGTAATTTTTCTGTGTGAACTGGAGATCAGAGATGGTTGATTGTGGAGGACCCTTGTCCAGACATATTTCACAGTGTCCTCTGAAGGAGTAACTCCAGCACCCTGTAAGGTGACTTCTCATTATACTTCAACTTCATGTTATTAACTTCCTGTTAATGCAGGATGGATAGCAGCAGTGGCACCCCGAGGGCCCTGGCTAATGTCTCCTGTAGTATGTCTAGTGCCACAAGCCTATATATCTCACTTCTCAATTAGAAATGTCTGGAAAGGGAAATTAACATAGGCTGCATCATAAAAGGCCTGACAACAGAGCTGATACAATTACAATAGAGTGATTAAAAAATATTAAAAAGGTGATGTATTACATTGATCATAAATGCATTCCCAAATCATTTAATTGAAGAGTACGCTATAATGTTGTAGTTAAATATGTCCTATTAGTGTTTGGCTCATGCATGCATAAGAATTAATTATTGAATAATTGTTAGTGTATTTCAACAGTGGCAAGGCTGTGAAGGATGATGTATCTTCTTCAGTGGCTGTCCAGAGATAGGGCTTAATTACAGTGGATTGCCTTATCTCCTCGCTTTAATCCGCTTTTTGGAGTCTCCCCCGCCCGCTCACACCATCTAGTCGATATCATCAGACTGCTGGCACAGCCACAGAGAGAAAGTGATCCCCATTTCTCTGTCACATTAAGGGTCATTCATAGAGTCTCCGCCTCAGCCCTGACTTAGAGCATGATGTGGAAGAGCTAAGAAGAATGGTCTGTATAGAATATGACCCTCATATATCAGGTCAGAGCTCCCTGGCACATACACACTAGTATACTCTTTGTCAACGGATTAGACTTCAACAATGTGTTACTATAACGCTATCAGAAAATTGTCTCAGTTCTTTGCCAAAAGCTATTTTTATGGACATAGCCTCCACTAGCTGTGATGTTTTCAAGGTGTGTTCTTATTCTGATGCTTTCCAGTAGTGCTATACTTCCATATTGCCAAAAAGGGTTTGTCAGTTGGATTAGGACTATGATTAAAGAGGCAATGTTGTTGAAATTGCTCCGTTTCCTTCATTTACATGTAATTCAATCAATCCATTGAAACAGCGTGGGGAGAAACGGCTAAATTCTGTACACCGAATACAACATGCCAACTGCTGATCTTGTAGTGATGGTAATAGCACTGTCAAGTTTGACAATTCCGAGAAAGCAATACTGTTATTCCACATATTCATTTTTCAAAATCTAATTGTACTTTCATTTCTTCACCAACACAGAGCTGTCAAGCTGAACATGTAATTCAATGAGCGTCAACCGTTGGCTTGATCATTTCTTCATTTTATTTTTAATGGTGCATACACCATTCAAAATGACTTCAGTTTGAGGATACGTAAATCATTTGGTGCTTCTATTGGACTTGACTGTGGTTTGCAGTAATCTGAAGCTGTGTCCAGGCTATATTCATTGAGTGTTATGTATGCTAGTGTTGTGTAGTCTCCCTAAAGGCTTGGGGAGAGGGGAACATTTGATCGGAGAGTGATGTGTACTGAGACTATGGCCCTCTTTATTCATAGTTGCGGCCGAAATGGGCTGTCAAAATGGAGGAAATTGAAACCAGTCAATATTGCACATCTCAGGCTGCTGAGGCATTGTGAGAGCACCCTATCTTAAATTGCCAACAGCAGTCAAAGCCAGAGCAGATATCAACACAAGGGCACACACATGCATTTACACACACACACACACACACACACACACACACACACACACACACACACACACACACACACACACACACACACACACACACACACACACACACACACACACACACACACACACACACACACACACACACACACACACACACACACACACACACACACAAAGCCCTCCCCCAATGCCAAATGCCTCATATCTGTTGGAACCTCCACAGAGAATGGCATCTGAAAAACATGCTTAAGCCAAGGTCGTTCCTTCCTATGTTAGAAAGAAACAGCAAACTAATGCCTGCATCTGTCTGGCAGTCATCAAGTCCCTTGGACCAATCACTCTATGAGAGCTGAGATCATTTTAATGAGAGGAGGTGAGTAGTGGTTTCTCCTCTCAGCTTTCATCCCTCACTGGAGCACTATGAAAAGAGCTTTCCAGGCAAACAGTTTGCTGTTCTCAGGATTTGGAGAGACCTTTTTAATCCCCACCACCTTGTTAAATAGCGGGATTTGAAGCCTGTTTCTTAATCAAGTCTCAGTACAAATAGGATCATCTCCCGTCTTTCTCAGCCTTTCCCTGTGCGGAGTGGGAATTATAGGTGTTCTAGTGGTACTTCTGTTGGTTGTTTTATCTGAGACGTTTGAACAACACTTCAGCTGTTTCCAAGCAGGCGGCGGTACACTACAGTAATTTTCATCAGTTCGCTTGTTCAGGTAATGTTCCCCCAGGAACACTGATCTCAGGGCTTATCTTGTTAAGAGCCCCCCTGCCATCTTTAAGAATTGACTGGCTGGCGGAGACTGGGCCCAGCTTTTAGGAACCTTATTGGGGATGGGAGAATGACACTAATTAGACTCATTGACGTGTTTAAAAATCAAGCTCGGTACATTCGCTTGTTTGAATTTGCTTGTTTGAATCAAAAGCTGGATTGGTGCTCAATTGCAGAGTATGAAGTATAATCTTCTAGTTTGAAATGACATAGAGAATCAACAAAAATGTGTCATAATATTAGGTATATTGAAAACACTTTGGATGGAATTTTATCATGACACAATGCATTTCAAAGCACACAATAGGAAGCAGCTTCTGAGATGCAGCTTCTGAGATGGGTAGGCACAATGTGGTGTACACCTGCAATACAGTGTAGACATGAGACAAAACAGTAGAGTGAAGAGGAAGCACTCCCCCATCCACATCAACGGGGCCGCAGTGGAGCGGGTCAAGAGCTTCAAAGGTTCCTTGGCATGCATATCACTGATGACCTGAAATGGTGCCACGCAGTTGAAGAAATTCTGCATGGCCCCTAAGACCCTCACAAACTTCTATAGATGCACCATTGAGAGCATTCTGTCAGGCTGCATCACCGCCTGGTACGGCAACTGTAACGCCCTCAACCGCTTCACCAAGGGCACGCTGCCTGCCCTCCAGGACCTTTATAGCACTCAGTGTAAAAGGAAGGTCAAGAAGATCAGCAAGGACCTCAGCCACCCGAGACACGGTCTGTTTACTATGCTACCATCTAGAAGACAGAGACGGTACAGGTGCATCAGAGCTGGAACCAAGACGCTGAGAAACACTGACGTCTTTCTATCACAAGGCCATCAGACTGTTGAACAGCCATCACTAGCCAGCTACCTGCCCGGTACTCAGCCCTGAGACTAATGCCCCATGTATGTACAGTCCATTCGGAAAGTATTCAGACCCCTTGACTTTTTCCATATTTTGTTACATTACAGCCTTATTCTAAAATTGATAAAATAGTTTTTTCCTCATCAATCTACCCCCTAATGACAAAGCAAAACCATGTTTTTTAGAAATGTTTGCAAACATGAAATATCACATTTACATAAGTATTCAGACCCTTTACTTAGTACTTTGTTGAAGCACCTTTGGCAGCGATTACAGCCTCGAGTCTACTTGGGTATATTGCTACAAGCTTTGCCACCTGTATTTGGAGAGTTTCTCCCATTCTTCTCTGCAGATCCTCTCAAGCTCTGTCAGGTTGGATGGGGAGCGTCGCTGCACAGCAATTTTCAGGTCTCTCCAGAGATGTTAGATCGGGTTCAAGTCTTGTCCCAAAGCCACTTCTGCATTGTCTTGTCTGTGTGTTTAGGGTCGTTGTCCTGTTGGAGGGTACATTTTTGCCCTAGTCTGAGGTCCTGAACGCTCTGGAGCAGATTTTCATCAAGGATCTCACTGTACTTTGCTCCGTGCACCTTTCCCTTGATCCTGACTAGTCTCCCAGTCCCTGCCGCTGAAAAACATCCCCACATTCACCGTAGGGATGGTGCCAGGTTTCCTCCAGAAGTGACGCTTGGCATTCAGGCCAAAGAGTTCAATCTTGATGTTATCAGACCAGAGAATCTTGTTTCTCATGGTCTCAGAGTCCTTTAGGTGCCTTTTGGTAAACTCCAAGCGGGCTGTCATGCGCCTTTTGTTGAGGAGTGGCTTCCGTCTGGCCACTCTACCATAGAGGCCTGATTGATATAGTGCTGCAGAGATGGTTGACCTTCTGGAAGGTTCTCCTATCTCTATAGAGGAACTCTGGAGCTCTGTCCCGATTGGTCAGATTGGCCAGGCTGCCAGCTTTAGCAAGAGTCTTGGTGGTTTCAATCTTTTTATATTTAAGAATGATGGAGCGAAACTTCAGTATAGGGACAAAGTGGAGTCGTAATTCAACGACTCAGACACGAGATGTATGTGGCAGGGTCTACAAGCAATTACGGACTACAAAAAGAAAACCAGCCACGTCACAAACACTGACGTCTTGCTTCCAGACAAACAAAACACCTTCTTTGCCCGCTTTGAGGATAATACAGTGCCACCGACGCGGCCCGCTACCAAGGACTGCACCCCCATCTCCTTCTCCATGGCCAATGTGAGTAAGACATTTAAAACGTGTTAACCCTCGCAAGGCTGACGGCCCAGATGGCATCCCTAGCTGCATCCTCAGAGCATGTGCAGACCAGCTGGCTGGTGTGTTTACTGTTCACGGACATATTCAATCTTTCCCTATCCCAGTCTGCTGTTCCCACATGCTTCAATATGGCCACTATTGTTCCTGTACCCAAGAAGGCAAAGGTAACTGAACTGAATGACTATCGCCCTGTAGCACTCACCTCTGTCATCATGAAGTGCTTTGAGAGACTAGTCAAGGAACATATCACCTCCACCTTACCTGTCACCCTAGACCCACTCCAATTTGCCTACTGTCCCAATAGGTCCACAGACGATGCAATCGCCTACACACTGCACACTGCCCTATCCCATCTGAACAAGAGGAATACCTTTGTAAGAATGTTGTTCATTGACTATAGCTCAGCATTCAACACCATAGTACCCTCCAAGCTCATCATTAAGCTTGAGGCCCTGGGTCTTAAACCCGCCCTGTGCGTTTGGGTCCAGAACTCCTTGACGGGCCGCCCCAGGTGGTGAAGGTAGGAAACAACACCTCCACTTCGCTGATCCTCAACACTGGGGCCCCACAAGGGTGCATGCTCAGCCCCCTCCTGTACTCCCTGTTCATCCATGACTGCGTGGCCATGCACACCTCCAATTTGATCATCAAGTTTGCAGACGACACAACAGTAGTAGGCTTGATCACCAACAATGACAAGACAGCCTATAGGGAAGAGGTGAGGGCACTCAGAGTGTGGTGTCAGGAAAACAACCTCTCACTTAACGTCAACAAAACAAAGGAGATGATCATAGACTTCAGGAAACAGCAGAGAGAGCACCTCCTTATCCACATCGATGGGACAGCAGTGGAGAAGGTGGAAAGTTTCAAGTTCCTCGGTGTACACATCATGGACAAACTGAAATTGTCCACCCACACAGACAGTGTGGTGAAGAAGGCGCAACAGCGCCTCTTCAACCTCGGGAGGCTGAAGAAATTTGGCTTGTCACCTATAACCCTCACAAACTTTTACTTGAGAGCATCCTGTCAGGCTGTATCACCGCCTGGTACAGCAACTGCACCACCCACAACCGCAGGGCTCTCCAGAGGGTGGTGCAGTCTGCACAACTGAGGAAAACTACCTGACCTCCAGGACACCTACAGCACCCGATGTCACAGGAAGGCCAAAAAGATCATCAAGGACAACAACGACCCGAGCCACTGCCTGTTCACCCCGCTACCCCGCTACCCGCTACCGTCAGAATTATTAGAGGCACAAGCATTTCGCTACACTCATGTATGTGACCAATAACATTTGATTTGATTTGGAGGCCACTGTGTTCTTGGGGACCTTCAATGCTGCATACATTTGTTGGTACCCTTCCCCAGATCTGTGCCTCAACACAATCCTGTCTCGGAGCTTTACGGACGATTCCTTCGACCTCATGGCTTGGTATTTGCTCTGACATGCACTGTCAACTGTGGGACCTTATATAGACAGGTGTGGGCCTTGCCAAGTCATGTCCAATCAATTGAATTTACCACAGGTGGACTCCATCAAGTTGTAGAAACATCTCAAGGATGATCAATGGAAACAGGATGCACCTGAACTCAATTTCGAGTCTCATAGCAAAGGGTATAAGTGAATACTTATGTAAATAAGATATTTACTTATGTTTACTTATGTAAATATTTCTGTTATTTGCTAAAATGTATAAAAAACTGTTTTTGCTTTGGTATTGTGTGTAGATTGAAGAGGAATTTTAAAAATGTAATACATTTTAGAAAAAGTCTTTAACATAACAAAATATGGAAAAGGGGAAGGGGTCTGAATACTTTCCGAAGGCACTTTAGATTCATTGTATATACAGTATATACTGTATTCTGGACATAGTTCATCCCAACATACCTACTACTGTACATTCCATTTTCCTTCCAAATGATACACTGTCTACACAGCACCAATGTTCCCTCTAAGCTGCGCACATGCGCGGCTGCATACCTCCTCCAGGACTGCCACGCAGAAGAAATGCCAGGCCGTGCAGAGACGCAAGAGATTGAACATCACTGAGTTCGCCCCATTAGTTAGCACTATATAGATCAATGTTTTTTATGTGACCTAATCAACATTATATCAGCCCCTTTTCAATGCAACAAACCAAAACAAATCTAACTTTGCAAGATTGAGTCTGTGATTTTGTTGTAGGCAGAACCAGAACGCAACGGAGTAGAATTCTATTGGCTGAGGTAGCCCATGAGCGGTCTTTCAATCACCCCTGAGTGAATGTGCTTTTCAGATCAGTGTAGATCAGCATGTGTGTGCACGTGTTGATATTCTTTGCTAGTTAGCGAGTTATTAGCCCAGTTATAGATACTTATAGGTCAGCAATGGGAAGTTACTGCTTCCTACAAGAGCACAAAACGTCTAGGCTACATTTCTTTGAAATCAGTCAGATAAAAAGCTTATGTATTAATTAAAGGTGCAGAGTTGTATTTTGAGACAGTCTTGAATATGTAAATAAGCCAATAGGCAGAGGGGTAGCCTACATTGTCTATTTCTCTGTATGGTAATAATAATACATTTCATTTTTAAAGTGGTTTCTTGCATCATACGACACAATACAATGCAATTTACAGTCACCAATTTGGCCCATGGTGTTACAGAGCAAGCAAAAAATAATTCATTAATGTCAAGCCCTTCATAATATAAAAACGTTTTTAAAAGTCTCATGCAATGTAGGTCTGCATTGAACACCACATATAGGCTGCTTTAGGCTGTATCACAGAAATGTGAAAATGTTATGGGATTTGCTCCATTGGTTTTGTTGGTAGGCCTACAGTATGCTCAAATAGCCACAATAGCCTATTGGCTACAGTCTAAAACTGTAAGGGTATAGCCTCAGTGTTCACTGTAAACAAGTGCCAGAAGCTGCACAAAATTCTCACAACGTTCAAGTTTCCTCTCATAAGACCTAAAATTTACTGCGTGCCCAACAAAGGAAACATTGCAAACCACGTATTTATGTTGTGGATTCTGACACATGTTCACTGAAATAGATCTACTCTGGATTGTCATTTCTTGTTTGTTTGTTTGTGTGTTTGTTTGTTTCTTGATTGTTTGTGTATTTGTATTGTATTTGCTCGACGTTCTACTGCGCTGTTGGAGCTAGAAACAAAGCATTTAGCTGCACCTGTTATAACACCTGCAAATCTGTGTACGCGACCAATAAAGTTTGATATGATTTTAATTTGTTTATGCTAGGTGGACATGCTATCTGGCTGGCTGGCGGGCACAGGCAGGGTCCCTTCTGCTTAAGATGCAGTGGAGCCTCTATGGGTTAGGAGGGCCAGCTCTATCAATCTGCTCCCCTACGGCCCCCACGTTCCCCAGCGCGGTTAATCACCGCTACTAATTAGAACTAATTACTCATGGCTGCCCTGGAGAGCCCCCCTTGCAAGCTCACGCTGATCTCAAGGTCCTCCATTGGCACCCCGCTGCTTGGTATTCCTCAGGTAAGGAAGGAGACGGAGGTGGAGCCGCAGGGTCGCTCCCTGATCCTCACTTTTTTGTGTGAAAATACAACACATCCCCAGTGATTATAGTGATAGCTGAGGTATTGTAGAAGGCTAGGCCCTTGCAGGCAGCCTGTTTCACTGATATGCAGGGCAGCACTACTTCAATGGGCCATTAAGATGGGGGGATTGTTTGTGCTGGTCTGGCGTAGGGATCTTGTCTGCATGCACACAGGCCCCTGCAAGCTTAATGATCCAACACCTTTTTACTACCTCTGTCATTAATTGTGCCCATGGCCATGACTTTCTGGGTTGTGTCGCGTTTGGGTGATTTTTCTCCCAGTAATTTTGCTTTAATAGATTCAATTTGCTTTCATTTGCTTTGTATTGATTTATTTGTCCTGTTTTGTCTCGTCAACCATAGAAACGTATAATTTCTCACAAAAGTTTCAGAGAGGAGAGCGAAAAAAACCAAATCTAATTTCCTAAGAGATATTGAGCGAGATGTAACAAAGAAATGACAAATGATGTTGATATGGTCGGCAAGTGAAGCTTGACTAGAGCCACATGAACTCACTTCATAAATCATCTCTTGTTTCATACATACCAAGCAAGATAATCGCATTAAAATATGAAGTTTCATATCAGGTACAAACAATGAAGCTTAAGGATGAGAGCAGAGGTTGTTCACTCCAGTAGAAAGCCATAATCTGATCTATCATTTCTTAACCATTAAATAGGTCATGTACTGTCGGCATACATCTAGTCAGTGCCATCCGATAGCTCTGGACACTGAACTTGCTGATGTCAGCCTCAAATCATCACAGAAATATAATTTGTATGGTAGCTAAGTGGATTAGTGCCTCTATTAAAGGTCCTCTATAGACAAAGGGCCGATGGATATCTCTGGAATAGATAGCTTTGCCCACCCCGGGTTATGTTAGACACAACACCTGCTTTTTGTCTGATTGCTACGCTGAGAGAGGGTGAAGCCCTTACCTTTCATTGACCTCATAATGTAAAGTGGCAAAGGGAAGCACACACACACAAACACACACACACACACACACACACACACACACACACACACACACACACACGCCCTTTTTAAGGCCACTGAAAGTCTACACCAGACCAGAGGACAGTTGTTTTGTGGGCTTTAGGCTTAGAGCTGAGAAACAGCAGATCGGCCAGATGACACAACATTCCCAGCTTGTTACTTCTGGTATAAGGCCTTTGTAATGTAAAGTGTGACCAAAGAGGCTTATTGTGGGCTTGATATGAAATGTTGTTTTCCATGTTAACTTTATCTTCAAAAGCTTAAACAGTTTTTTAAGACATGGATTTGCACATTTGTTAAACAACATTAAGCATGGCATACCTTCTGTTTTTTAAATGGAATATCTCTTCAGACAGACATTTACTCAATACAAGTGATCTTTATTACTAAACCAGCGAGACCTATTCAAGATACTTTGAAGAAGCGTTGCTTATTTTTCTCGCCACAGCACCAGTCTACATCCTATTATGTTCTATTCATTGCTATACGCAACAATGCACTTCCTGGTATAGGAACAAGATGAGGTTAGGGGTGATCTTTTTCTCCCAGAGGCTGCCAATTGGTAGACGCATTTATAAATGCAGTTCCATATGAAGAAACAGCCATGTCCTATAGAATATCATTCCTTTGTCAGTGGTCTTTAATGGGGATATTTGGCATTCATGCATTCAGCTTTGTTTTTCTTGCAGTCTCTCATGACTTCAGGTGGATGAAGGTCAAGCTTTGAAGCTGGAACCTTTCATATGTCTTCCCACAGCTCTCCGAATTAATGTTGTGTTTTTGTTTTCAGAGACACCTACAGTGATAAAAATTTAATGGACATTTAATTATTTTTCACACGTGAAATGACAGAAAACCTTTGAGGCAAATATTTTTTTTTAAATGCAGCAAGGACAAAAGAATTGGGACGACGGAAAGTTCAGTTTCAAAAGATAGGCTCTGTTCGTTTGGAACGGCTATTGTCAAATAACAGCTTTTCCAAGCCCCTCTAAATCATGCCAAATGGGTGCTTTGTTTATGAGAGAATTCAGTAGGATTTGTCTGTGTGGTTATGTTTGTATTGTGTGATATTTTACTCCCTCTAAGCCTGACATACTTTTATGTAATGGAGAAACAGTGGGTGACCAAACAATGCTCCTTCTGTGAATAATGTTTTTGTCTGTCATTATAACTTATTTGATGCAACTGTGGGGCTTTGATGCAAGTGAATGCGGATGTCACAAAACCCTTAACAGGCACCTCACCCCAATGTGAGGCTAAGGGGAGAGAGACCCCATCGCTGGGTCATGTTTCTGTAGAAATGGAAGATGAAAAGTTTAATTTGGCACAAATGTCACAAAGTTGGGAGAAACATCAAACAAACTGTTATCTGTTGCATTGTATCCAACTGTTAATTGGTCTTTTGTTCGCCTCCCCTCGCTGTCCTTCTTTTTTTAATTCACAAGAAATACAGCTCTGAACCTCAAATGAACCCCTCAAAAATACAAAGCCGGAGCCCAATTCTATTCATTAGAGAAGCTAACAGTAGCTGTTGGCTGTCACTGCCACCAAGGGGCCTGTCCATGGCTGCATCTGACATCTGTTGGCATAATGTTGCATAGAGCCTGATAGGCAACAGGAGCTGATTTATAATGTTCTCTATTTAAGTGGATGTCTTAAGGTAATTATAAGCTGGTGGGGAGCTCCTACTAATTGCACCTTCCCTGATCTGTAATGAAGGCCAAGCAGCGTGAATGAACACATTCCGGGCACCACCATTAGTTGAGGAGAGAGGGCAGCTGAGCTTGACCAGTTAGTGTTGGTTTTGCTCTGGGCTGGAGATGGTCACCTGCTGTTATTCCATGTCCTCGGACAATTTCTTTTGGATAATTAACTGAGATGCCACATATGGTGCGTTTGTGGGAAATGTGATCGCTAGTGGACGCTGAGGAGTAGAGAAAGCAAAACGAACGCTCCTGGTTGTGACCAAAGCTCTGGCCACCTAGCACACTGCAAATTATGTGGCATAACCATTCCTTTTGACATGCACTAAATAAACCCAAATACTGTGTCCACATGAAATAGGGAGGACTAATTGATATTGGAGGAAATTCATTATTAGGAAGATTAGATGGTGAGGTAAATTAAGTGCATTAATGAGGAATGAATATTAGCAATTTTTATATCAGCGGATTAAGATATTGTCAAAAGAGAGGCATCCTAAGGACACAATGAAAAGTAAATAGGGAATGAGTTGTACATACGTTATCATATGGCTGGGGAACAGTAGGGGAGGAGGTAAGCTGAACGAGGATCTCTGACAATGAAATATGAACACTGGAACAAACAGATCATGGTTCAAATGAAATGGTTGTAAGAGCATTAATTCACAAAAACTAATATTTAAGATGATATTGATTGAGTATGGGTCAAGGGCAATAAAAATTGCTTCTGTGGATACCGTAAATCTTTGGGATGATTATAAAAATACATTTAACAATAAGCTGACTTCAAAAGTAAATCAACAATTTTAGTACCTGCTTGTGGTTGAATAACACAAGGACAAAAAGACATCAGGATAAAGACAAAGACAGTGTAAAGCAGACTTCATGAGAATGATGTAAATGGAAGATAACTAGCAAGACATAATGTATGGGCAAGACCATGGGAAGGGAGATGGAATTGGAATAGACACAACACTGAGCCCTGGGGAACCTCATTGTTGTGAATGCTGGGCTGGACTTTTCTCAGTTGACCTTATGAAAAGTATCAACAAGGTTAGAGAATAATTTGAGAAACAAGAGGTGCCAAAGATTGTCAGATCAGCAACAGTAAAATGTGTCTAAAGATTAACGGTATCAAATACAGCCTAGAGATCAAGGGGAATTAAGACAGAGGGGGAGAGAAGCTGCATAAGCACTCAGTTACAGAGGAGCTGTTTCCGTTGAGTGAGCTGCACAAAAGCAAGATTAGAGGGGATCAAGTGGAGAACGCTGAGAAAGGAATTCAGTGGAATTGACAGCACATTCAAGGGTTTCTGAGAAGAAGGGAAGACAAGAGACAGGGTGATCATTTTTTAGATTTGAAGGGTCAAGATGAAGCTTCCTGATAACCAGATTTAAATTAAATTGAAAATACAGGGGGAACACAGACATGGGAAAAATAAATACGGTTTTATGTGCGTTCAATTATAGCTTGGTGTCAGCCAACAAGCGAAGATCTGCTTCAAATGTCAATTATATCTTATCCTTCCAATTCTACAATATAAATCTCATATCGTTTTTTGAGAAATGTCTTTTTAAAGTATATTTATAATTTGATTGGGCTGGCAATTAAGACATCATTAGTAATTATTACATAGCTTATGTGTGAGAACAATACACAATAGGCCTTTTCTTAGCTCCGGGCTATCCAGGCTAGACTGGCCCTGGGCTAGCTTAGCCTGTGGTCACACAAGTATTTGTTAACCCTAGGCTAAGCTTTAGCCCTGGGCTAAGGATTCACAGTTATTCCAAAGCCCTGGGCTAACGGACGAACACAATATACGACCAACATTCTATCTCTGACGTGTGACCCATGTTATAAATAATAAGATATTTATCATCACATCTTGTTGCTTCTAGCCTAGCATTTGATTTCCAACAGTGATTGTTTGTTTGTATAAACCTTGCTGTCTGCCTGTCTGACCTCGGAAATGATGTTTCACTTTTGAAATTCGACCTCGCCCCTGTAAGGGGATGCTGTGCACAAATGAGACATCAACTTTCTGTAACAGTGCGTGGTTAAAATCACTGGGGAAACCAAGCCAGGAAAAACATGGCCATATTACAACCTATGTGTTAGTTCATATTCCTTGCCACCATGATATATAGGGCTAAGGCCCACACAAGAAGAAGACAATAAGAAGACACAATGGCAGAATAAATCCAACCACCCCTTTTTTTCGTCACAAAACTGGAGAGCAACATCTGTCCTGTGAAGTCCACAAAGCATATTGCATGTAGAAAGCAGTTACATGACCTACAGCATGGTCAAGGAAGTTAATGTTTCCGACACCTTCAGACTACTAAACAACTATTAATTTTGAACCATGGAGAGTTACCGCAAATCGAAAAGAAAACAGGAGCTGCCTCCACTATTACCGTACCATTTCAGCTTTATTTGTTTTAATTGTATTTTTTTATTTCACCTTTATTTAACCAGGTAGGCTAGTTGAGAACAAGTTCTCATTTACAATTGCGACCTGGCCAAGATAAAGCGTAGCAGTGTGAACAGACAACAACACAGTTACACATGGAATAAACAATTAACAAGTCAATAACACAGTAGAAAAAAAATAAGAGAGTCTATATACATTGTGTGCAAAAGGCATGAGGAGGTCCAAGGAAGGGCCAGAAGTATACAGAATGGTGTTGTCTGCATAGAGGTGGATCAGGGAATCTCCCGCAGCAAGAGCGACATCATTGATATATACAGAGAAATTTCAACATCATCAAATCACCTATGCTTAGTCTAATACAGTGACAACCAAAAGGTGCCAAAAACAATTTAGTCCAATCAACGTAAGCTAAATATGATGCGGCTGTCCATTGCACTGATTTCTCCCTCTGTGTGTGTGTGTGTGTGTGTGTGTGTGTGTGTGTGTGTGTGTGTGTGTGTGTGTGTGCTTGCAAGTAGAAAATAACATAATCATTTTCCAGTACGGAGAATTAAGTAAAACCACAAGCTCAAATCCATATCTCCATCCATGGCTAATTTAGGAAAGGATCAATTTTAACACTCACTTAGCCCCAGGTTAAATTTCCCTTAGCCCAGGGCTAAGTAGCAGTGTGAACTCACCTAATAATACATTCATTAATGCAATTGCACAATCAAACAATTTCAAATCAAATCAAATCAAATTGTATTTGTCACATACACATGGTTAGCAGATGTTAATGCGAGTGTAGCGAAATGCTTGTGCTTCTAGTTCCAACAATGTAGTAATAACCAATGAGTAATCTAACCTAACAATTTCACGACAACTACCGTATTCACAAAAGTATAAAGGAATGAAGAATATGTACATAAAAATATATCCATTTTTACATTATTAAAGTGGCTGGAGTTGAGTCAGCAGCAGCCACTCAATGTTAGTGGTGGTTGTTTAACAGTCTGATGGCCTTGAGATAGAAGCTGTTTTTCAGTCTCTCAGTCCCGGCTTTGATGCACCTGTACTGACCTCGCCTTCTGGATGATAGCGGGGTGAACAGGCAGTGGCTCGGGTGGTTGTTGTCCTTGATTAACTTTATGGTCTTCCTGTGACATCGGGTGGTGTAGGTGTCCTGGAGGGCAGGTAGTTTGCCCCTGTGAAGCGTTGTGCAGACCTCACTACCCTCTGGAGAGCCTTACGGTTGTGGGCGGAGCAGTTGCCGTACCAGGCAGTGATAGAGCCCGACAGGATGCTCTCGATTGTGCATCTGTAAAAGTTTATGAGTGCTTTTGGTGACAAGCCACATTTCTTCAGCCTCCTGAGGTTGAAGAGGCGCTGCTGCGCCTTCTTCACCATGCTGTCTGTGTGGGTGGACCAATTCAGTTTGTCCGTGATGTGTACGCCAAGGAACTTAAAACTTACTACCCTCTCCACCACTGTCCCGTCGATGTGGATAGGGGGTTGCTCCCTCTGCTGTTTCCTGAAGCCCACGGTCATCTCCTTTGTTTTGTTGACGTTGAGTGTGAGGTTATTTTCCTGACACCACACTCCGAGGGCCCTCACCTCCTCCCTGTAGGCCGTCTCGTCGTTGTTGGTAATCAAGCCTACCACTGTAGTGTCGTCTGCAAACTTAATGTTTGAGTTGGAGGCGTGCATGGCCACGCAGTCGTGGGTGAACAGGGAGTACAGGAGAGGGCTGAGAACGCACCCTTGTGGGGCCCCAGTGTTGAGGATCAGCGGGGTGGAGATGTTGTTACCTATCCTCACCACCTGGTGGCGGCCCGTCAGGAGGTCCAGTACTGAGTTGCACAGGGCGGGGTCGAGACCCAGGGTCTCCAGCTTGATGACGAGTTTGGAGGGTACTATGGTGTTAAATGCTGAGCTGTAGTCGATGAACAACATTCTCACATAGGTATTCCTCTTGTCCAGATGGGCTAGAGCAGTGTGCAGTGTGGTTGCGATTGCGTCGTCTGTGGACCTATTGGGGCGGTAAGCAAATTGGAGTGGAGGTGTCAGGTAGGGTGGAGGTGATATGGTCCTTGACTAGTCTCTCAAAGCACTTCATGATGACGGAAGTGAGTGCTTGAATTGATTGAATATGTCCGTAATATGTCCGTAAACACACCGGCCAGCTGGTCTGCGCATGCTCTGAGAACGCGGCTGGGGATGCCGTCTGGGCCTGCAGCCTTGCGAGGGTTAACACGTTTAAATGTTTTACTCACGTCGGCTGCAGGTTTTGGTAGCGGGCCGTGTGATTGGCACTGTATTGTCCTCAAAACGAGCAAAGAAGTTGTTTAGTCTGTCTGGGAGCAAGACATCCTGGTCCGCGACGGGGCTGGTTGCCAAATAATCAGTGTCCAAACCTGCAGTTTATTTTGACCACAATTTCTCAAAACCATTAGCAATACACTTTGAAATGTAATTTCTCCCCCAGTATTTAACAGAATAAATATTGATTGCATTCCATGAGTGATCACTCTGTAACCCATCATCCATCCTTAATAATGTCGCTCACAGGCACATTCTTTCAGCTTGGTTTCCATTAATAACCAGTCTACGTGACATTGTCAACATTCTTCCCCCAAACAACAGGGTCTGTCAGGCATGCCTGGTTCGCAATCAGGTCATTTAATGTATTTCTATAATTGATAGTCCTTAACATGTTGATACGTGGTCATCATGTAGTGTGTATGGCCTTTTATCTCCTTGAGTGAAAGAAACTCCCAACGCAGCTTCCTGAGATCATCTATTTATCGTGTGGCATTTAGCAGGGGCCTGATGACAGCAGCTCTCCACTTTAATTAAAGGTTCAACCTCTTCCCTGGATGACACATTGACTGGTTTGTGCCTTGGAAAAGTGAAGGTACATGTCTAGTCCATCAGACTCCTTAGGCCATGGCTCGCCAACCTTCAAGGTAAAGAGCAGTGGAGATGGCATTTTGGTGAGGTCATCACAGGGCAAGACCACAGAGACTTGTTGGAATAAGGAGGGTTATCCAGACATGCACTTGTTAATCTAAAAATATGGTGATTATGTATTGTGTAATCTATTTAATTTATTGTAACCTCTTAATGTTTTAGGGCTCTAAAGGTAGGACATATTGTTGTTTATTTGTCATTATTGTTTATGTATTTGTATTAACTTGTCCCCTCCTACGAAGCCATGTTTCTTTCATTAAGTTTATAGTGACCTTCTGCTTTTGCAGATGTGGGATCTGCAACTCAGTCGGTAGCAGTGAATGGCTAATGGTCCATCCCTCAGCTATTTTACGGCTGACTGGAGAATGTGTCCACTTTGCATGGTTCCCTTCCTCCATTTTTCAAACTTTTCCTGAGTTGTGGGTGACACAGCTTGAAAGGGTTTCAGGAGAGGCAGCACACAAACTAAGAGTAAGCCCAGATGATACAATCACTTTGTTCAGCATGAACACTTCGGCAAACATGTCTCCCTTCTGCGGGCAGCCACAAGGCTTGTGTGTAAGACAGCGGATTGGCTCTTCTTCTTCTTCTCAAAGTTAACCCTTGAGATTTCATACTAACAGAATTTCTAAAAATCCGTACTGCACAGGGACTTGACTCATGTTCCTACTGGTCACCACCAGACAAGGATCAAGACTATGGATGGACATAAATACATCCATCTATACACAATGATCTCTTCTCAGCATTTCTGGCATTCAAGAGTGTGTTCATACAATAAACGCAATCAGGTTTAGGCCCTGACTCACAGAGATTGTGATGACAGGAAGGTTTAGGCCCTGACTCACAGAGATTGTGATGACAGGAAGGTTTAGGCCCTGACTCACAGAGGTTGTGATGACAGGAAGGTTTAGGCTTTGACTCATAGAGATTGTAATGACAGGAAGGTTTAGGCCCTGACTCATAGAGATTGTAATGACAGGAAGGTTTAGGTGTGTCTAGAGTGGGTGTCATAAAAGTGCCTGTCTTGATAAATGTCTCTACCCAACGTATAAATTAAAACACTGGCACACAGAGATCAAACGCATAGAGCTGGATGTTTCCCAGCACTGCAGAGTGAACCAGGCCACTGAGTGGACAAGGAAAAGGGACTGAGCACTAGTGATGTTGCTGGAAGCTCCCTAATGACACCTCCCTGCAGTAGTGGTATTGGTGAGAGGAGTTGTCTGGGCTTTATGCTCTCCTTCCTTGACAGCCCCTGGGATCCCTTTGTCCTGTTGTAAACCATTCTGAAGGAAGGACACCTAATTGCTCGGCGCACACTAATGAGTTTGCAAACTTATTAAAGGGGTATATTACGCCCTGTGGGGGCCCCTATCACTAAGAAAGCCAGGGACATCTTTAATGAGGGGCCTTGATAACCCTTCAAAGGAAGGATGTGTAGTGTCTGTAATGATGCCCAGGGTAAAGCCAGGCTCAGCCGGGAAGAAGTGTGAACCATGCCGTCCTGCCGCTGCTCTGCTCAGCTCACCTTGGGTGTGTGGAGACTCGCAAGCAGATGCCAAGTGTTTTCAATCCGTCGCCCACAGCTACCTACCTACATGTCCAATTCACTCTCCCTTCAGTGAGTTCAAAGAGCCACGCTGCACCTTTCCCACAGCAGGAGGCATATAGGCAGGTTTATAAGTAGGTAGGCCCCACGCTCATATTGTTTAGAAAAACATGAATATTTCCAGTGAGTAATTTTTTAAGAATAAGATGAAGCATTTTGTTGTTTTGACTTTCAAGTAGTAGGCTGACCTATATCACACTCAAACTTCAAATAGCAGAAACAGTGGGAAGCAGCTGGGCAGAATAAGAAAGAGTGTTTTTTATAAATAGTGTCTGTGTCATATGGACTGAATTCAGCTTGGAAATAGATGAAGGTCAGCATTAGTCCTTATTCATGATTTCCTAGTCTCTTCATCTATGACAACACATGGCAGCCTTTGCTGAAGATTCAGACAGTGCTCTCAGTCTTATCTGATGGGATTGCAGCGGTGACACGATACAGTAAACAGCTTCTTTCTCCAGCAAAGTCAATCCTCTCTTCAGTACACAAGACAATTTTTTTGTTTGTTCACAATATTTTCTCTGGTGACAGTGATGGCTGTTATTTTGCCTGTGGCTCCTGTCAAAACTAACATGGCTTAATTGACTGCGAGCGAATGAGCCCCTGGATTGATCCTGTCAGGCTCCTGAGGAAGTGATGCTGCTCCATCTGTGAGGCGCAACTCCAGCGACAGCAGCAATCTGTTGCTTGGGGATGAGCCAAGGCATTAAAAAAGGCTGAATTACTGAGAGTACCTCAGGCACATCACGTGGATCCTGATCAGCTGTCAGCCACGGCACACACCAGTAAACACGTGCACACAGACACTAAAACACACACACAAAGTCATTCGTCATTCCAGTCAACACACTTTGCACCACGGATACTAATGGAAAACTCAAGTGGTCTCAATATCTCCCTGAAGGTATTGAAGGAAATCAGAATAGTCTTGTCTCAGCTTGGGCTGTCCTCAGGGAATTTATAAAACACAGGCTGCTGTCACCCATTCTTCAGGCATTGTCATTTGTTCTAAAAAATGATGGTGTGTTGTCACCCTCTTGTCTTTCCCTTTCCCCATTCCTCAAACATCAAATATGCCCTGTCATGACCCAACCTTCCACCTCTCTCTTTCTCTCTGCCTCTCCCTTCTCCTCCCTCTCTCCTTCGCTCTGTCTACTAAAGTGTGTGGTGCGGCAGCGCCTTCTGGCATGATTAAATATTTAGACGCCTGTCAATGTAGATGGCGGTCAGAGACGCGGCAGAATAATCTGGGGGACAGCTGCTGTGCCACATCTGGGTGCCACTGATAGCAGGGGAAGGTGTGCGGCTGTCTTCCGTTGGAGCCGAGAGGAGACTTCAGAGCCGCAGCCATCTGTCAATCAGTGGGCAGAGTCGTAACGAAGCTTACCATTGTGGGCATACTCAGACGGATTGATGCCTGACAGACTTTGGGTGGCATCGGAGAGTCGTAGATGGTACTTTTGTTGGATAGTTTTGTGTGCTTCTGTACCTTTGAATTCCATTCCTCAGCGACAGAGAGAGCCTGGCCTGGTTGCTGTTGCTCAATGTGTTTGAGAATTCATAAATAAATAGCCTGCCTACGCACGCTTTAATCCAATTTATCTCTTGTTATCATCAACCTACAAGGATATTCGCTAACATATTTTTGTAAGCATAATGTGGTCTCATTCACTCTATGTTTTCAACACGAGAAAGTAGGCTAGTCATTTGAATGACTGTGGACTTTGTTTGGTCTTGCTGGTAATGCGAGGTGGCTGGAGGTGCGATGTGTCGGAGAATTTGAAGAAGATTGAGTGTGAAAAGCCGCCCACTTCTCTTTTCCCTGCACTTTTCATCTGAGAGGGTGAGCGGGCCAAACGTGAATGGCTGTAGCTATCCAGTGGTGCTGTGCTGTGAGGCCGGTCGGCTGGCCTGAAAATCACTTTCCGTTCCTCTCCTAGGCACATGCGACAGGATATGGATGCGTCTCCTCTCGGCTCAGGCCCTCCCGACAACGTGATTAATGGCACTCGCTTCTCTCCCCATCTCATTCTGTTACTGTCAGAGTTAAGTGGGCCGAAGACAATAATAAACAGTCAGTCTTCTGTGAACCCCCTAACACGATCATTCCACCCCACCCAAACCCCCCCTCTCCAATGAGAGAGAGAGAGAGGAAGAGTGGTGATGTGTATTTGATACAGAGGGAGAGGTAGAGAGACAGAATGGTTGCGATGGAGTGAAATGGAGGAAGAGAGACTCATTAGGAGAGAGATAGTGTCTGATATATGCGTGAGAAAACAGCTAATAGAGAAAACAGTTAGGACAATTGTAAAACCATGTTTTGAATATGAAATGAGAGCGATAGAAAAACAAGGAAGGAAATAAAATAGAGTGACAAGAAGTTTGAGAGCGATAGTGTGAGAGAGAGAGAAGATAGGTCAGGTCCCAGACCTGCTGTTTTATTCACTAGTGTGCTGTCTTTCCCTGCCTCTCTTCCCCCGAGCCTGTCACTTCACTCTGCCACTTCCTCTTCAGCCCAGCATTCCCTCCTTCCCTCACTCCCAGGCAGCCCCACAATGCTCCAGGATACCAACAGACCCTGAACGCTATGACGTCATGGCTCTTCTCAGGCTTTCCAACAACGAGTAGGAATAAGAGAACAGGTGATGGTTTGATTAATGTGCCTGGACTGGATAGTTCCACTGGCTGACTGTGGGTTAGGAGCCCCAGAGCTCCTCAGCCGATTCCCTAAACCGTGGGACCCTCTCTCTATCCTCCTCTCCTCTCCTCGCTCCTCTTATTACGGAGGATGACTTACCCTGCAGCCCTGTACTCAGTGACCGCGAAATCCACAGGCCCTTGTACCATTCTCATCCTCCATGCCAGGGATCCCTTTTGTTTCTAGAAGATCTGCCTCAGAGAAATGAAGTGCCATGATCTCATCACACAGGCCCATTGTTTTCACTCTCATACACACTGTGTAATGGCCATGGAGATAAGGGGATGATTCAGGCCTTTCACTGGAGGAAATGGGAACGCTTGCCGGAGAAGAAGTGAAATTACTGTTTGATGGCTTTTGGTGGTGGGGGGCATAATTGCTGGATGGATGGAGGGATGGATGGGTGGAGGGATGGAGTGTGAGGAATCTTAACACACGGGAGATGAGTATATCTAATACTGCAAGCAGTTGGAAGGCAGGGAGCATGCAGAAGGTTACATACACCGCGGGTTGCCTTAATGGATGTGTATGTATAATAGCAGTTGTACTAAAATAGCATATTTTTTTCTCCCCAACCCTTGCCCCTTCTGGATTGAAACTCCCATTGTTGATAACAACGCTGATTACGATATTGTTCCATGCGCATCACCATAGTAACGGCAGTTAATTTCATATTGTTTGTGCATGAGATAGTTGCTAGGGCCTTTAGGAATATGAGATGAGCTTAATATATTTGGCAACTGGCATAAGGCTCATCAACACATTCCAGAAAACAAGGGTCAGAGGATTGCAGGATGTAGTAATGACAGGGACAGAGCATAAATACTATGCAGGATTATAATTAGCCTCCGTGCATTTAAACACACTCCCACATTGACTTCTGGGGGAAATGTTGTATTAGTTGGGTGGCTTTTCTTTTCTCCCTACTTTTAAGTAATTTCAGCAGCAAACAAAAGGCTTGGTGATTAGGCGACAACGAGTCACGCCAGATCGACATTAGCCATGCCACAAACTCCCCCTGGAACCACCTCTACCCAGGGAGAGAAGGAGAGGGAGGGCATTCAGAAAGGAGTCAGAGTTAGCTTTTGAAGCCCTCTGTGAAGGAGAACTGAAAAGGGGGATCGATGTGAGAGGAAGCCTGATAAGATAAGGCAGGCACACACAGGGCTGTATCCTCGGGGTGGAGAGACTACAGTGGGGGGACAGGAAAGGGTTTCCTGGTGCCGAGGCTGAGGCCTGGACCTGAGGGGAATTAATGTAGAGAGAGACTAGAGACTGACTCGGCTTCCCACTCCAGTCCTCCTAGTCTCCCACCTCAGCATTCAGCTATCGTCTCTCTCTCTCTCTCTCTCTCTCTCGCTCCCTCGCTCTCGCTCTCTCGCTCTCTCCTCCTCTCTCAATCTTTCCCTCTCTCTATCCCTCCCTCTCCCTCCTTCCCATCCCTCTCTATCTCTCCCCGGCCACGGCAGCTTTATCATTCATTTCCGTCCAGAAGTGGGGAGAAGTTGTAAAGCTAATTAAGGTGCGGGGATGCGGCGGCTCGACAGATGTGCATTGAGACGGCCAGCTATTAAGTAGCGGGGATAATGGTGTGCAGACCTGATGGGCAGTGGGGCTGTGTTGGAGGGAACTCTTTACCTGCGTGCATGTTAATAAGAGCCTGCCTTCCTGCCTGCCTGCCCGCCCGCCGGTCCGTCTGTCCGTCTGTCCGTCTGTCCGTCTGTCTGCCGAGAGCACGGAATTAGGGGGGAAGGGAAGCGTGCCGCCTGCCACTTACTGAAGAAACAAGACTGCCTAGCTTATTAGGAGCACAAATTCACCCAGGTCGGTAAGACAGGGAGATATGCAGTTCTGTAGGACAGAGAGAGAGAAAAAAGACCTGTCTTTATTAACAAGGAATAATGGGAGAGGAAAATGGAGCGAAGGATATACTGTACCTGTTGTGGATGTTGAACAGTAGAGTTGATTTGGTATTGTCGATGACAGTCATCAACATTAGATGTATCTATGTGTAATTTTTCTCTACTTGATGTCATTGAAAGCCATAATCACCAGCTAAATGAGACAGAGAAGTGGGCCGTGGTTGAAGTGTTGCACTAAGAGTACTTTGCTGGATCAAACAGTATATTAGAGGTGTTTGGCTCTTGACTAGTACACAATGTTTGCTTTTAGCTCTTGACTTTTTATTGATCATACAGACCATACTACTGCCAAGTGCATTGAAGCTGGATGAGAAATATAGGAAATATGTGAGTGAACGCAACTCAAATATATGTTCTGGTGAAAGGGTCTTTTGTCTAATAAATTGACAAATTTGGACACTGGAAAGCATACTGCAGGGTTTAGATCTTTGATTAATTTAAATCATTCATATTAACTCGTTTGATGCTACCATTTGTCATGACATACAATGACTTCAGAAAGTATTCACACCCCTGACTTTTTTTTTGAGGAGTGGTACTCCTGTTGTGTTGGATTTGCCCAAACATAACGCTTTGTAGTCAGGACAAAAAATGGATTTCTATGCCAGAAGTTGCCCTTCCTTATGAATCATTGCGGTTGAATCTGTGCTTGAAATTCACTACTCGATACAGAGATGGGGTAGCCATTCCAAAATCCTGTTTACCACTATTATTAAACACAGAGTGAGTCCATGCACCTTATGTGACTTGTTAAGCACATTTTTACTCCTGAACTTATTTAGGCTTGCTGTAACACAGGGGTTAAATACTTAATGACTTAAGATATTTCTGCTTTTCATGTTTTATTAATTTCAAAAATGTTTTACAAACAAAATTCCACATTGACATTATGGGTTTTCATGTGTAGATTAGTGAAACAACATCTCAATTTAACACAACTAAATGTGGAAAAAGTCAAGGGGTGTGACTACATTCTGAAAGGCAATGTTTATTCTGCACAGACCTTTTCAACATTAATGTAGTGCACCGACAAGTCTACATTTGTTGAATGAAATATGATATCAAACAGAGAAACCCCACACTTGAAACAAAATAGCAGGGTTGGTTTTTAGAGCGTAACACATTATTTTCTCTGTTTGGATGAGAGGAAAATGCTAACAATAATTTCCTCCTATAGATGGTTACACAGCTCCAATCTCCCACACAAAGCCTTGTTCACCAGCTATCTCCCCTTTTTTAATTAGCTTCCTTCAACACAGACAGTCTGATCTTACTTCTGCCTAATTGTGATTATTTACACAATAAAGGTTTATGGATATTTATAGCCCCCTTTTCCTCCCAGTATTCAATGTCTGCCGTTAATAATGAGTAGGAAATGATTTTCAACACTCCATCATTATCTGTGTCTTCAAGTACTGTCTTCCTTTTAATATGCTAATGCTGGCTGATATAATCGCCTAGTAATTGTAAAACACTTCAAGTACGACACATTTTGTGTGGCACTCTCCTGAATGAAGAAATCACAGTCAAGACAAAAAGCTGCGCTTGAATATGTTGAGGATCTGTTTGTGTTCTCAGGAGAGATGCTTCGGCTCGGCAATGAATGGTTATTCCATTCTAGGTGGCAGAATTCCAAATTACACGGCGGCGGCGTATCCTGAAGGAAAAGTGTAGGTTAACTCAGCCTCAAATGCTCCTGACGCTCGCCTCTGTCTAATCATCAGGCCCTTTATTCCCAATAATCAACCACACAGAGAGTTTACAGATTACCATTGATCCTATACGAGAGAGCAGATGTATAGTAGTTGGGTACTGCTGTCAAACCGTCTTAAATGAATTGTACGTTAAGTTTTCCCTACTGCTAGGTAACTACAGAGTAATAACTGTAGTAATACTGCAGTAGTTACATAGGCGTTACTATGTAATTACATGGTAATAAGTTTGTAGCACTTTCAGTTATTAAACATTTGGAACAAAGAATGTGTAATTACACAGCCACTTGCTGAAGTTTATTCCACACGTGCAATTATGGATGTTATTACACATTTTCTTGTTCCACTATTTAAGTAATGTTTTGTAATTACACGTTTTAAAGTCATCTATGAATTACCACGTTAATAACCAAACTCGGACCTTGTTACTTGTTACCAACTACAAGGTGTACAAGGTATCATTGAATCCATATGGAATAACAGGGTTGATAAATAGGCTAGGACTTGGTAACAACAATTGTTACAAGGCACATCCTGTCATTGCTACTCTAACTTCCGAGATGCATACAAAGCCCTCCCCCGCCCTGCCTTCGGCAAATCTGACCATGACTCCATTTTGTTGCTCCCAGCCTATAGACAGAAACTAAAACAGGAAACGCCCATGCTGAGGCCTATCCAATGCTGGTCTGACCAATCGGATTCCACGCTTCAAGATTGCTTTGATCACTTGGACTGGGATAACATTGATGTATACGCTGACTCAGTGAGCGAGTTTATTAGCAAGTGCTTCAGAGATGTCTTACCCACTGTGACTAGTAAAACCTTTCCTAACCAGAAACCGTGGATTGATGGCAGCATTCGCGCAAAACTGAAAATGCAAACCACCGCTTTTAATCATGGCAAGGTGACTGGAAACATGACCAAATAAAAACAATGCAGCTATTTCCTCCGTAAGGCAATCAAACAAGCAAAGCGTCTGTATAGAGACAAAGTAGAGTCTCAATTCAACGGCTCAAACACGAGACGTATGTGGCAGAGTCTACAGTCAATCACAGATTACAAAAAGAAAACCAGCCCCGTCTTGGACATCAACGTCTTGCTCCCAGACTTCTTTGCTCGCTTTGAGGACAACACAGTGCCGCTGACACGGTCTGCTACCAAAACCTGTGGGTTCTCCTTCTCCATATCCAATGTGAGTAAAACATTTAAACGTGTTAACCCTTGCAAGGCTGCCGACCCAGACGGCATCCCTAGCCGCGTCCTCAGAGCATGCGCAGACCAGCTGGCAGGTGTGTTTACGAACATATTCCATCTATCCCAATCCCAGTCTGCTGTCCCCACATGCTTCAAGATGGCCACTATTGTTCCTGTTCCCAAGAAAGCTAAAGTAATTGAACTAAATGACTTGCCCTGTTGCACTCACTTCTGTCATGAAGTGCTTTGAGAGTCTAGTCAAGGATCATATCACCTCCACCCTACCTGATACCCTAGACCCACTTAAATTTGTTTACCACCCCAATAGATCCACTGACGATGCAAACTCCATCACACTGCACACTGCCCTATCTCATCTGGACAAGAGGAATACCTATGTAAGAATGCTGTTCATTGACTACAGCTCAGTATTTAACACCATAGTACCCTCCAAACTCGTCACCCTGCACTGTGCAACTGGGTCCTGGACTTTCTGACGGGCCGCCCCCAGGTGGTGAAGGTTGAAACAACATCTCCATCCTCCACAATGGGGCCCCACGTTGTCAGCGTTGTCAGCCCACTCCTGTACTCCCTGTTCACCCATGACTGCGTGGCCATGTACGCTTCCAACTCAATCATCAAGTTTGTTGACGACACTACAGTGGTAGGCTTGATTACTAACAACGATGAGACGGCCTACAGGGAGGAGGTGAGACTCTCTCCTCCTGGCCATGCAGTATATATAGAGAGTTTGACAGTAGAACAAAGGAACTTCTTCTACATCACAGAACTTGAGAACTGAACAATGTCCATGTTTTGGAGAATGTGTAAATGGTCAGAAGAAGCCAGCTACGACCCGGTCCGTTTTGTTTCATGTTTGTGACCTAATGAAAGACAATACAGCCACATTACCATAACTTTGTATATACAGGTGCCTCCATTATGAGGTTTGCGTCTAATTATTGTATAACATGAATGAGTAAAGATGAAACTATTTGTGAAATGATGTAATGATGTTAATGTGAGAGAATTGTATTCCCTTTAAAGTTGAACTAAGTCATTGGCCCGCCCCCATGAGCACAGACATGATCTGGCTCATGGGACAGCCCTTTTCTACTGTTACGAATAAAAAACCCACCTGAAGAAATCCTCTTTAGACCACGCGTACCTCAGTCAGCGGAGGGGGCGAAGGTTGAGTAGAGACCACAAAAACCTCAGTATAAGGTAAGGTTGTAATGGTTGTTGAACTCCTAATCATACCACCATACAACTCTGAGACTATCGATCCCGACAAAATAAGAGCAAATCATACATTCTAATTACTAGTCTGCAGCTAGAAATTATGTCAACCTGTAATGTGAAGACCGACAACCGCCGAAACATTTATTCTATAAGAACATTTCTGAATGGTACTCTGAAGTATCCATTCTAACCAACGAAAGACTCCAGGGAAGCAGAGAGACGCTTGGGTGAACTTTCCAACAGAAAGACAGACAATTCCAACAGAGATCACGACGACACACTTAGCGTAAATATATATTGATTGCAATTATTCCCGAATGAGTGAGCGTTCATGTGCAAAGGATTTAGCATTTTAGCATTTTAGCATTTCAATTAATATAATTATCAACTGTGTAGTGACTCTTTTGTCTTTCCCGCCTTTCTCAGTCCACACCCACTTCCCTTTGTCCCCCAAGTCGTCATATCAGCTTAGCCCACTAGGGAACCTCCCCTATTATTTCCTTGTAACCATATCTACTGTTTGTTTGTTTATGCATTTCTGTGATTATTTAGTTAGTTAGTAAATAAATGATTAAGACAATTGTATGGATGATTCATAGTAAAGGCTGGGTTCATGCAGATAACAACGACGTTTGGAATGAGACTAACATGAGGTAAAGAATAATTCATTAATTAGAAGACTAATTGATCAGATATTAAAATATCTGAAGAGTTACATTTGGAAAATTATAACTTTGTAATCTGAAGATTTTCCTTGGTGCCCCAACTTCCTAGTTAATTACATTTACATGATTAGTTTAATCACGTAATAATAATTACAGAGAATCGATTTGATAAAATAACAGTCTTCACTTTAATGATGCCAAAGACACAACACTTATATCTCTCAAATTGTGTGCACAAATTTGTTTATATCTCTGTTAGTGAGCATTCCTCCTTTGCCAAGATAATCCATCTACCTGACAGGTGTGGCATATCAAGAAGCTGATTAAACAGCATGATCATGACACAGGTGCACCTTGTGATGGGGACAATAAAAGGCCACTCTAAAATTTGCATTTTTGTCACACAGCACAATGCCACAGATGTCTCAAGTTTTAAGGTGGAGTGCAATTGACATGCTGACTGCAGGGATGTATACCAGAGCTGTTGCCAGATAATTTAATGTTAATTTCACTTCCATAAGACGCCTCCAATGTCGTTTTAGAGAATTTGGCAGTACATTCAACTGGCCTCACAACCACAGACCACATGTAACCGTGCCAGCCCAGGACCTCCACAACCGGCTTCTTCACCTGCGGGATCGTCTGATACCAGCCACCTGGACAGCTGATGAAACTGAGGAGTATTTCTGTCTGTAATAATGCCGTTTTGTGGGGGAAAATATTATTCTGATTGGCTGGGCCTGGCTCCCCAGTGGGTGGGCCTGGATCCCAAGTGGGTGGGCCTATGTCCTCCCAGGGCCATCCATGGCTGCGCCCCTGCCCAGTCATGTGAAATCCATAGATTATATGAACTGTGACTCAGTCTTTGAAATTGTCGCATGTTGTGTTTATATTTTTGTTCAGTATATATATAGCAGCCTTCTAGATGTCCTCATCTAACCAACCATATATAGATTACTCCAAGTTTCCATGTGGTCTTTGTATTAATATTAGGCTATAACTGGTCGCGATACAACCTTATTACTATGTAATTACATAGCAACACCTATGGAGCTACTATGTTGTTACTTCAGTTATAACTGTGTAGTTACTGTACATCGCGATCGGGGCAACTTAATGTAAAGTGTTACCAATCTTGGTTATTGTTTCTTAACCCAAATGATGAAAGCCTTGTTCTCCCCATGTCCTTAGGGGGATGGTGCCTGGTGCTTTCCTGTTGGAGAGGAGAGGATGAGATCCTGACTGTTTCTCTCTTTCTGCTGTTATTTCCCTGTAGAGCAGGGAAGAGTGAAGGGAGCTATGAGTGATCGACTGCGCCTCTATTCTATGAGTTTTAGGGGGATTTGAAGTTATTGAAAGTGTGGTGAAGGGTGACAGCTGGGAGATGTCTATGTGATGCCTATCAGGCGGCCGGGTGCCTGCCATCATGGTTGTGTGCATCCAGCCAGTCTTCCTCTCAGCCTGTCCCCTCAGGCAGACGGCACAAGCATTCCACTCCACTATCACATACATGTTGTTGTACTACTGGCCAATCATCTGCACTACTCACATATGAGATTTCACCAAGGTTGCACAGAAATTTGATATTGATATAAAATGGCTGTATAGGGCCTTTAAAAGTGGGAAATTGGGAGGTATGTGAATGATGAATGATAGATAGATTGATGGCGAGAGAGAGAGAGAGGCATTTTTGGGGGGGCTATTCCTTAACGATTCCTCTGAGTAGCCATGCAAGGAATAATGGATGTGTAATGTGGAACGACAGCTTGCAGAGCACTGTCATTAATGTTGTAATTCACTTTTAGTGTTTCTACTATTGCACTGCAACAGGAGGCACAGATGTCACCTGAATCAGCTCCTTCTAGCAGCCAGAGCACACCCTGTCTTCACCAGCTGTCTATGAACGCACCCTGCCAGCCCACCGTGTGTGCAAATGTGTGCAATGGTGTGTGTGTGTGTGTGTGTGTGTGTGTGTGTGTGTGTGTGTGTGTGTGTGTGTGTGTGTGTGTGTGTGTGTGTGTGTGTGTGTGTGTGTGTGTGTGTGTGTGTGTGTGTGTGTGTGTGTGTGTGTGTGTGTGTGCGTGCGTGCGTGCGTGCATGTGTCCATGATGCCCGGTAAATGTCCCCTTCCAGAGTACACTGTATGTATTGATACAGGAAGTAAATCCGTACTGTTATAGTATCTTGTTACATAATTGGAATCAAAAACAAATGGATTTTCTTTGCCATTTTTCCTTCTGGTAAATTATTATAGAATACCTAGACCTAAATACTTAGTTAATATTTGGCCCCATTTAAAAAAAGACAATCGTATCAGTACCCTCCCTACTTTATGTTATATTGGGACCTTAAATGAAGTGGATGCTTGAATACCCAACACAAATGTCTCCCATCTCTTTAATATAAAGGCACACGTTCACTCTGGAGATCACCCTGACAAAACCACAGAGGGATATGACAGAAGACGAAAGAAAAGAAGTTCTCTAAGAGGAAATAGCTGACTGACTGTGTAAGCTCAGCTCAGCTCAAAATGAGAAAGTTCATTATATGGCCGTCAAGGTGAAAGGAAGACATCTCCTGGCAGACGCAGTTAAAATGTCCACCTCTCCTACTCAGAGGAGAAAAGAGAAGGAATGAAGAGAGACAAATGCTGTTTTGTGGGGAGGTGTGTGTGTGTGAGGGAGAGCGAGTGTGTGTGTGTGTGTGTGTGTGTGTGTGTGTGTGTGTGTGTGTGTGTGTGTGTGTGTGTGTGTGTGTGTGTGTGTGTGTGTGTGTGTGTGTGTGTGTGATAAAGAGAGTAAAAGTGTGCTTGTGTGTGTGTGTAATAGAGAGAGTAAAAGAGAGTGTGTGTGTGTGTGTGTGTGTTTGTGTGTGTGTGTGTGTGTGTGTGTGTGTGTGTGTGTGTGTGTGTGTGCGCGAGTGTGCGTGTCTGTTCCAGTACAGACAAGGGCAGCAGTGTTAATGGTATTGCTCTGTAAAATGACCCTTACATCCGTTTCTTCATACATTTCCACAGTGCTTCAAAAGTCCTCATATTTTCCCCTTGTCAGCAGTGTATCATTGTTATGTGTATGTGACCTCTAGAAGGAGCTTGTGTTCCTTCATGTAGCCTTTCATGTTCAGCCTGTGCTCCCTTGTTATTTGATTGCATTCTGAATGCATTTTCCCTAACAATGAAACAGAAGGTTATCCCTGTTGACATATAGCTTCTATGGTTAGTCTCCTGTGCTAATACAGGGCTAGCCTATGAATATCAGTTTAATAGACAAAACTAGTTTCATTCCACTAATATTTGCCAACACAAGTGGATGCTTAAAATAGCTCCTCTCACTCAGTAACACTACTGTATATTATGCTGAGTGTGCCACTTATAATACAGCCTCAAGCTAAGGCAGCATTAGCCATACCTCCCCTGGCGAAGCAACATTACCACATGAAGTGGTATCAGGGAAACTACTGTAGCCCTGTGTGAGGAGGAGCCACAGTGTCAGAATGGTTCCACACAGACCTATAAATGGGATGTTTGATACAGTACATACTGTGGTGTTTCATAGCAGATGTTGCTGTCCTTTGTCTCGCAGACGCTGCTTCACACAGAGTGATGCTGAGACTGGCTTAGGCTTGCAGCACCACTGAAGACTTACACGGCACTAGACAATGACTATTAGCCCCAAGACCAGCGAACAGTGATCAACTGACCTCTGAGACAGGTAAGACTGTTACAAATGTGAACATTTACCACCCTGTGTAGATAGCTGTTACACATACTACAGAACGAGACTCCTTTCACCAACATGTAGGATACTGGTTCCTTATCCTCATATGAATAAAGTTATCTTAGAAGTAAACCTTCATGTGGCAGAAAGTGATGTGGGTGCCGGACATGGGGGGGGGGGCTAGTGGGTCTGGGCAGGTGCGATGTAGTTGATGTTTGTATGATGTTGTCGTTTGTATATAAATGTTATGTATTGTTAATAAAATATCATTTAATTTTAAAAATTATAAGAAATAATTAAATTGTATACTCTACCAAAAGACAATATTATCAGGAATTAGTATTTCCCTGTGTCCTGTGTACTCAATGACAGTCTCACTCTCAGCATCAAATAGCAGAGTTACTTGTTTACTTCACTATGAATTACGAACGCATGTTTGATTTAACTAAAATCTATCACTGAACTGCAGTATACAATAGATCTCATTCAAATTAGTCCGCTTCTGCAGTTAGGTGGAAATGTGTTGAATCTTTTCACACTCACCTCAAAGCTAGTCATCATTTTCCTTTTCAAGGGAACTTGAAAGTGGTGTCAGAAGGAGACGTGGCATGGGTTTGTGTTTGTTTTCTTCTTGCATAGAGAGTAGTTACTTTGAAAAGCGCAGGGCTGGCTCGGTGATGGAGCGTAGGATGATTCAGCAGGAATCCAACAGCCCATGTGACTGATTCACATTTGAACATAAGCAGAAATATGGCCACTCCAGGGAGTTGCGGGGAGGAATGGAAAAATAGCCTCAAATCTCTCAGCAGCAAATCAAAAGTATCTTTGTTTAAGTCCTGTTCTGTGTCACCTTCTCTATGGCTCACCGGTGTGTTGTGGTGTACATGGTGGTACTGATTGCTCTTATTCAAAATAAACACCATGACAAAGATGGGGAAGAGGAGTTTTTTTGAATGTGCCTCTCCTGAAGAGGAGGGCCTGAGAGGATGATATGGCTCAGTGGGCACCGTATTGTGTAGGGAGTGGATACAGCAGGTACCCATTTGAATCCCAGCCAAGAGACAGACACAATGTTGCAGGGGATAATGTTGCCTCCCAGCAATTAAACTCTGGAGGTTTGGAGTGGTTTAGGGGGAAGCATGTTAAATTAGCCCATTTTTCCTCCCTCTCAGCCATGTCTTATGCTTATCTTCTTTCTGACCGCTTTGTAGGAGAACCTGAGAACTGTACGGAGGAGTTGTTTTGCTTTGAATTCTTTAAGTGCCAAATTGAATTCCCTCCATCATTCCTCTCTCTGTGTATCATTTGCAATGACATATCTAATGCATACACATTTTCAAGTACTAAGCAAAGGCAGAGATTTCGCCCTTTATCCAAGTATCCTAGAAACACTGTGATCTGCTCCCGTCAGCACCACAGAACTTTCCCATACCCTTGGGTCTTTGTGTCCCTGGTTTCAGGTTGGTTGTTTACAGTACAGAGGGGTTGTGTTCCGTGCCGTCCCCCCTCCTTCCCCCAGTGGCGTTGGGTAGCGGGGTCTCAAAGCCTCGTCATCCAGGACAAATTGGTGGATAGCGGCTCATTTACTTGAAGCCGTCATGAATGGACTGTGCCGTGACTGTGTAAACAAGTGCAAAGACTCCCAAGGGCATTCCTGCATAAATAATGACTCCAGGAGATGTTTGCCATTTGTACCACTCACTGGCTGCAGACATGGGTCAGCTAGTCTCCTCTATTGGGAGGCTTCAGTAAACAACAGCCATTAACGACCCGGCAAGTTTACCTGCCTGGTGTGTGGGAGCATCCTCATTGGCTGCTGGGCCTTCTTGGCTTCTCTCCCCATTCAGACTCTTCCTGTTCATAGCACTCATTTCCATCTCTCCTGGTGAACGGCAAGGTTTTATGTAGCTTTTGAAGGGATGTAACAGAGGGACTGTTGAGAGTGTGTTCAAGTCTTGAGCATAATCTTGCTTCACTTCATCGTGCTTCACTTCATCCAGTCAACTGTGTTTTCAGGAATCCACCCAGGTCTTAACACCAGCTGTAAACACCGACTACTCAGATTGTGGGGCATATCCAAAAGCCTGTATAGGTTTGAGCTCCAGGCGTGGGTTTGAGGGAGAATGGCTAGCATGAGCTCTGCAAGGGAAGGTGATGTGACAGCGGGAGAGGGAGGCAGAGTGAGCGGGAGAGAGAGAGAGAGAGGAGGAAATAAAGACAAAGAAACACCCACTCCTCATTAGCTTAAGCATCGTGTGTATCCATCATCCTGTAAAATAACATCTGAAAAAAGAGAAAGCCCACGTCTGCCGCGCGGCAACATGGGATGGAGATATAAAATGAATCTCTGCACTTAGGCGGTGCCATCTGTTCATCTGGGTGGAGAGCAAGCCTTTACGCCACACGTTCTTTCTCCCTCCCTCCCTCCCTCCCTCCCTCCCTCCCTCCCACCCTCCCTCTCTCTCTCTCTCTCTCTGTCTCTTTCTACACAACCGCCAGAGAAACCATCTTTGCTCAGAAACCAGAGAGCTCAACAAAATGACATGCCTCAATGCCAACCCCGGGGCTACGTTTTTTCCTCTTGTTCTTAATTTCCCTGATAGTGTGCATATCTTTATCCAGTTTTTGATACAATATGCGAAAAACATAGTGACATAATACAATTTGAGCTCCATGTGAGAAATAGGATTATCTTGGGCGAGATTGTCAGCGACGTGTTACGGTAATCACTTTCTTCCAGGAGCTGAGAGACGTGACTCACTCGCAACTTGACCCGCTGTCATCATCTATTCCATCTGACAGTATTTATGCAGTTTGCTTGATCTGGTTTTCCTTCAGGTGCTTTAAAAAATGAATGGAGAGCCCAATAATATATATATAAATGTGGAATAATGAAAAATAAGTAATCCCCCTTGCAAATTGGAACAAGGAGTGAATCCTGGTCCACCTTGGGGCCCCAGCCAGCTACCCAGCTAGTCAGTCAGTTGGTCCGTGTTGTGTTGTTGCTCCAGACGTTGTTGTGGATCGTCAACGCAGTGGAGCTGTGTGTTCTCTAGGTCTCCTCTCCACATCTAGTCAGACTCCCCAGTGTTCTAATTGATACAGGATGTGTTTCACAGGCCTCTGGAGGAAGGTCACAATGCATGACTTTGACACACTATGGAGCCACACAGAACAGAACATTCACAAATAAGGCTCCTCTCTCACCCATAAAACTGTTACATATTTGTTTATTTTTCTCAAAAGTTAATGTACAGTCAGGAAAAAAGACCAAAAAATAAATGTAACAAATACTGAGCTATATTGTATGCTAAAACAATTGGGAAATTATTATTTTATACTTATATAATTGCTCAGAGAAACAGATTTTGTTTGACAAGTAATATTTATTTCATAAGAAGATAGGGGTCAAAATGATTTGCACCCCTGTTTTATATACCTTTCAATACTTCACCTTAGGAAAATAACGGCACTGGGCCTTTTTCTAAAATGTTTTATGACATTGGGGAACACATTAGGAGGGATCTTAGACCATTTCTCCATACATAATTATTTCAGATCCTTGATATCCTTTGTCTGCACTTATGAACTGCCTTCTTCAATTCAAACCACAGGTTTTCAATGGGGTTCAAGTCCGGAGACTGAGATGGCCATTGCAAAATGTTGATTTTTGTAGTCAATTAACCATTTGTGGATTTTGATGTGTGCTTGGGGTTATTGTCTTGCTGGAAGATCTACTTACGTCCCAAGTTTCAGCCTCCTAGCAGAGGCAACCACGTTTTTGGCAAAAATGTCCTGGTACTGGGTGAAGTTCATGATGCTGTTGACCTTAACAAGGGCCCCAGGACCTGTAGAAAGATGGTAGGTATGGGGTTCTTTTCTGCTTATGCATTCTTATTTCGATGCCAAAACCACCACTGGAGTGCGCGGCCAAAGAGCCTTATTTTTATGTCGTCTGATCATAGCACCAGTTCCAATTCAAGTGCCAATGCCATTTAGCAAACTCCAGGCATTTACATTCGTTGAATGAAATGACAATAGAGCTCTTTGGCCACGCCCACTAGTGGCAGGTTTGGTGTCAAAGAAAGTTACGTAAGAAAAAATAACTCCATACCTCCTCTAAGATATGGTGTAGTATTTTTTATGTTATGGGGCTATTCTGCTTCCTCTGGTCCTGTGGTACTTTGCCCAGTACCAGGACAGTTTAGCCATAAACCTGTTTGCCTCTGCTAGGAGGCTGAAACTTGGCCGCAAGTGGATCTTCCAGCAAGTCAATAAGCCCAACTATCAATATCCACAAATAAATTGTTAATTGTCCAGAGAATCCACATTTTGCAATGGCCATCTTAATCTCCAGACTTGAACCCTATTGAAAACCTGTGGTTAGAAATACTAGAACAGAAAATCCACACAGTTTAGATAGAAAGGTTGACATCCTTCAACAGTTGAACACTTTGCAGCTTGAATATGGCACAATAAACACCCGGTATGCAGAGATTGCTGCCATGAAATCCAAGCACCAATATGTTGAGCAAGGTGAAAGTGCAGGGAAAATGCTTGCTTGGTAAAGTAAGGAAGAAGAACATATCATCCATAGCATTCGAACCCCAGATGGTAGCATAACAATGGATACTTCTGAAATAGTCTTTAAAACCTTTCATCACAAACTGTATCAATCTGAAAACATTCAAAGGTTGATATAAACTATTTCCTTAATGAGGCCATTTTAGCAACTATAAGTGAAGCAGAGAAAATGTATATGATAGAAACATTACCCCAGGTAAACTGTTGGAGGCCATCTATAATGTACAAAACAGGAACTCTCCTGGTAATGATGTACTCCCAGTGGAATGTTACAGACACTTTCTTCCCAAATTACTAAAGCCTATGTTGCTTATCCTTACTTATCCTTTCTAATTACGACTTTTCAACGTTAGGAAGTACATTGAAGTGGAAATGGACAAAGACACATATGCAATACCTGGGTGTACTGATACCATGCAATCTGGAGGAGGCATATACAATGAATCACTGTCCTTTAATAGATAGGCTTGACTCTGATGTTCAGAGATGGAGATCTCTCCCTATTTCTATGTTATGTAGGATCAACATAATCAAAATGAATATATTACCAATGCTGATATACTTATTCCAGGCCTTGTCAGTTTCAATTCCATCCAACTTTTTAAATTAAATAAATGGCCTGCTCTCCAACTTTATTTGGGCAGGAAAGACCTCAAGAGACAAATAGACTGTTTAACACTATGAAGCTGGAGGTCTTGGACTGCATCATGTTAAGATGTATTACTGGGCTGCACAACTGCGTTCACTTAAACAATGTACAACAGACAATCCTTGTCTATGGAGGAGTATAGAAGACATACATGTGATCTAAAATATATTCACTAGTTCAGGCCCAAGGTATTGAAGAAAAAAACGGACAAGCCAATGATTCTCATTCGTATTTGGGAAGATTTACATAAATGAATGAGGTGGAAAGAAGCAATGTTGCCAAGCACCCCTATTTGGGGTGAACTCACCTCCAACATTTAATGACACATTTCAGTCCTGGTTCTTAACTGGCATCAGGAATTTGGAGCATGTGGCCGATTTCTTATAGTTCTTACAATTCAGAAATCTTATTCAATCGCTTCAACAGAGTCTGGATGAACCAAAGGCATCGAGCATAGATACTGAAACAAATTGAGGAGAACTGTTGGTCACAGATACATGAAAATGTTCATACCTGCTCCTACAACCTACTACTGTTATATAATTCATAAGGACTTATTACACTCCTGCCAGGATGCATGTAATGCACCCAGAAATGTCACATTCCTGTTGGAGATACAACAATCACAATGCTGTGGTCCTGTGACAAACTAACACCATTTTGGGATAATATACTGTATGTGCTACCATTTCATTGTGTCTAATATCCATCTACCTCCACAATTATGTCTGTTGGGAAATGTAAATATTGGTGATGAATATCAGAGAAAGTTTTGTTATCTAGGTCTAAATGCTGCAATACATTGGAAAGCCTCATATTCACCCTTAATAACAAACTGGAGGACAGTTATCTATCTAGTTACTTCCCACTAGACGCTATATATTATAAAGTCAAACAAAGACCAGACATATTTGACAGAGTTTGGAGGCAGTATGTGGACAATCTCGGAGAGTGTGGTGCTTGAATGGAGGTGACGGCATGTTGTTGTGTGTGTGATTGTGGGTGAGTGTAGGCATGTTGTTGTGTGTGATTGTGGGTGAGTGTAGGCATGTTGTTGTGTGTGATTGTGGGTGAGTGTGGGCATGTTGTTGTGTGTAATTGTGGGCGAGTGTGGGCATGTTGTTGTGTGTGATTGTGGGCGAATGTGGGCATGTTGTTGTGTGTGATTGTGGGCGAGTGTGGGCGTGTTGTTGTGTGTGATTGTGGGTGAGTGTGGGCATGTTGTTGTGTGTGATTGTGGGTGAGTGTGGGCATGTTGTTGTGTGTGATTGTGGGTGAGTGTGGGCATGTTGTTGTGTGTGATTGTGGGTGAGTGTGGGCATGTGATTGTGGGTGAGTGTGGGCATGTTGTTGTGGGTGAGTGTGGGCATGTTGTGTGTGATTGTGGGTGAGTGTGGGCATGTTGTTGTGTGTGATTGTGGGCGAGTGTGGGCATGTTGTTGTGTGTGATTGTGGATGAGTGTGGGCATGTTGTTGTGTGTGATTGTGGGTGAGTATGGGCATGTTGTTGTGTGTGATTGTGGATGAGTGTGGGCATGTTGTTGTGTGTGATTGTGGGTGAGTGTGGGCATGTTGTTGTGTGTGATTGTGGGTGAGTGTGGGCATGTTGTTGTGTGTGATTGTGGGAGAGTGTGGGCATGTTGTTGTGTGTGATTGTGGATGAGTGTGGGCATGTTGTTGTGTGTGATTGTGGGTGAGTGTGGGCATGTTGTTGTGTGTAATTGTGGATGAGTGTGGGCATGTTGTTGTGTGTGATTGTGGGCGAGTGTGGGCATGTTGTTGTGTGTGATTGTGGATGAGTGTGGGCATGTTGTTGTGTGTGATTGTGGGCGAGTGTGGGCATGTTGTTGTGTGTGATTGTGGATGAGTGTGGGCATGTTGTTGTGTGTGATTGTGGGTGAGTGTGGGCATGTTGTTGTGTGTGATTGTGGGTGAGTGTGGGCATGTTGTTGTGTGTGATTGTGGGTGAGTGTGGGCATGTTGTTGTGTGTGATTGTGGGTGAGTGTGGGCATGTTGTTGTGTGTGATTGTGGGCGAGTGTGGGCATGTTGTTGTGTGTGATTGTGGGTGAGTGTGGGCATGTTGTTGTGTGTGATTGTGGGTGAGTGTGGGCATGTTGTTGTGTGTGATTGTGGGTGAGTGTGGGCATGTTGTTGTGTGTGATTGTGGGTGAGTGTGGGCATGTTGTTGTGTGTGATTGTGGGTGAGTGTGGGCATGTTGTTGTGTGTGATTGTGGATGAGTGTGGGCATGTTGTTGTGTGTGATTGTGGGTGAGTGTGGGCATGTTGTTGTGTGTGATTGTGGATGAGTGTGGGCATGTTGTTGTGTGTGATTGTGGATGAGTGTGGGCATGTTGTTGTGTGTGATTGTGGGTGAGTGTGGGCATGTTGTTGTGTGTGATTGTGGGTGAGTGTGGGCATGTTGTTGTGTGTGATTGTGGGTGAGTGTGGGCATGTTGTTGTATTGTTTCTGCTTTGGTATTTTGTTCATTAAAAATAATAACATAAGAGCAGATGAAGAATATCAAGGATCTGGAAAGATTCTGTATGGAGAAATGGTCTAAGATCCCTCCCATTGTGTTTTTCAATCTCATAAAACATTTTAGAAAAGGCTCAGTGCCGTTATATCCTCGCAAGGTGAGGTATTAAAAGTTATTAAAAACAGGGGTGGCAAATCTCTCTACCCCTATCTTTTTAAGAGAAAAACGTATCACAAAATCTCTTTCTCTGAGCAATTTTATTAGTATGAAATTTTATAATTAGCCAATTATTTTAGCATACAATATAGCTCAGTATTTGTATTTTTTGCTCATCTTTATCAAGGGTGCCAGTCATTTTGGACCTGACTGTAGATACATCTATCATTTTTGGAGTAGTGAACACGTTTGGCAATCTGATCGTTTGGCCTCATTTGATCAAAAAGGCCAAACAGAACTTCAGGTGCAGCAATGATTAAAGGGAATCATATCACCCCGTACCCAAACTAAAGCCCCTTCGGCCTCCCTGTGGTCAGTGGATTAACATGAGAGCGTGTTTGTCTGTGATCTGTGCCCAGGAATCTGGGAGGTGCATATTTTCCTCTCATCTTTGCCAAACGGTGACACATGGCTGGCCATGCATCATGTTTGAGTGCTTGGCTGGCTGACGTCTAGTCATCTCTCCACGGCCCTTCGGCCTGCTTTCCCAGGCCGTAAAGAGGACATCCATCAGGACAGGTGTAATTTGCCGTGCAGTCGCCGCTTCTTTGCCAATACAATTTGTTAACCAATTGTTAAATGCGTACGTGATTGAATGCCCACCGTACGACCCTTATGGATATGATAAAATGATTTGCTTCTCTCGCTTGTTTTCCAGAAATCAACTTGACACGTTATTTAACCCAGCTGTGATTTATATCGGAGGGCTTTTCATTTTGAAAATGTATTTTTTTAAAGGGATATGTAAACACATTTCTGATCACATAAATCTTTGACCTGTTGTCAGTGGCTCAGCGGAATGAAGAGGATAGTGGTCTATGGAGCAATGTTGTGAGTTATATTTTACTGAAATAATGATGAATTTATGCAAGGAGAGACAAGATCCTTGTTTTAATCTCCCAGTAGAATATGGTCGAGATGAAATGGTTACTGAGCTTTTAGCTCCCACAGTTACCTCAGCAATTTGTCAGTCTAACTGGTATACACTGGCGGGAAGTGACATGCCAGTCTCCAATGGCCCACGCTAAATGTACTTCACGCTTCAAAGTATCCGTTGTTCACTGACATTGAGGTGACCCGGAAAATTCTATGTTATTAAATGCTTGGAGAAGTTTAAACCAATGACCGCAGTGTGTTTCCTCAACTCAACGACCTCTTTTTATTCTTTACCAGTTGTTTGAGTAGCAACCTTTTGTCTGGGCAGGTGTCAACAACATCACCAATACGTGTCCTTTCCCATCTCTTTGTACCAGACCACTTCTAAAGTCACTGCAGGGCTTGTATATGCTGTTTTTCACCCTGACTACACTTAATGTCTCCATCTCTTTAAACATGAAAGGATATGGATATTTATATGATTCCTTTGAAATTCCCAACATCAAAGCTGACAGCCTTATTTGCTTCGTAGTGTATTTCCCTGCTCAGGTCACGTCACGTGTCTGTAGTAATGAATCAGATGCTATTGACTTTTGGGCCTGCAGAGATATCTCAGCCATGCAGATTTAAAGCTTGCGCTATATGAACAGAAACGACATGAGGGAATCACTGTGGTGTGATCTTAGGTCTCAGGGGTGGCCCTGCTTGTCAGAATGTGCTGTTGCAGGATCTTCCTGATGAAGTCATTAAGAAGTCATTAAGAAACCATTAAGAATCATTATGTCGGCGAGGTGGCACTCTGGTGTGCGCACAGTGAAGCACCAGGCATCAGGAAAACTTGTTAATCACGCAGTTTATTTGTTTCCCCAGTGTGAGACTGTAAATACTACGACACTGTGTTGAAGTGTACCTCCTAATGAAAGTCTGTATTAGCTCCTCTGCCAGTGTGTGTGAACGGCCATCTCCAGAGGGGCTGCCTCATCATCGCACGGTGGCTTCCGCTTCTTCAGCTAACTCTCTAAAGCAATAAACAAGAGCACACATTTTTGATTTAGTTCACTCATTTTGCCCCCTAATCTGCCAGGTGGTTGATTTATGGAACGTCAGAGATATCAGGGATTGCATTAAAGGCAGAAGAGACGTGCGCTAGCAGCGTAGCCGCCGGTGTCGGTTAGTACACACTGGACTGTGTTTGTGTGTGTATCTCTCTGTGTGTGTATCGCTCTGTGTGTGTATCGCTCTGTGTGTGTATTCATCAGTTTGTGTGTGGATATGTCTTAGGGAGTGTCTGCACTTGGCGTGTGTCTAGACATGACTTGGGCGAGTGTATTTTTCCAGCTGATTGTGTTTGACAACTAGAAGGCCCATCCAGTGACAGGGTGGGAGGAGGAGTCACTGAAGAACCCTTATCTCCCTCATTAGGCCTAAGAGAGATGTCGCCTTTCCCCATAATTATCTCTATACACTAAATCTCTCATTAGGATGCCTGTCTAATCTGAACCCTCTGAGAGACAGAGAGGACACAGTGGAGCCAGTCTTGGGGAGGCGTTAGGAGGACCACGGGGGAGGCGTGTCTAAAGGGCTCAGGTGCCTGGCTCTATCTTCTATTTCAGATTAAATGAGGTCTGCTTGACCCCTGAAGAAGTGTTGCCTGTTCTCTTTAAATGCCTCGTGTGGGTCAGACATCCCGGCACTAATCAGGGTGTGTGTCAGGGAGTGACGGGATGGAGATACAGTGGGGCTTGACCAATTTGAGGTTTATTGTGGGCTAAAGTAGTTATTTCTCCATCTTTGTTTTGGAATTGTTAGCCGTATTCGAGCGCCAGTGTAACGAATCTCTTCGTCGTCTGAGGAGGAGTAGGAAGGATCGGACCAATATGCAGCGTGGTAAATGTCCATGTTAATTTATTAGACTGAACATACAAAACAAAATAAGAAAGCGAAAGGAAGAAACGAAACAGTTCTGTCAGATGAATACACAAAACAGAAAACAACTACCCACAACTCAAGGGCGAAACCAGGCTGCCTAAGTATGGTTCTCAATCAGAGACAACAATTGACAGCTGCCTCTGATTGGGAACCATACCAGGCCAAACACATAGAAATACAAACATAGAAGAAAACATAGAATACCCACCCACATCACACCCTGACCAAACTAAAAATAGAAACATACAAAGCAATCTACGGTCAGGGCGTGATAGCCAGCCTGTAATATAGCACAAGTAGAACAACATTGTGCCAACAGATGTTGTCGAAAAGCTGGCATGTTTATTTAATAAGTTGTTTGCCTCAGCCCACACTTGTCTTGGACATCCTCTCCCTTCTGTCTGTCAAACTGAGTATTCACCTTTCCTCTGACCCACCCAGGTCAACCAACTTCCCTCACGGCTTAATCCTTGTTGTGTGTAAACACATTAACTGGCAATTAATATGGAGATTCTGCTCCAGATGTGCTTGTAAGTGTGAATTTTGGACTTGGCAAGCGAGACTTTGGTCCATATGGGTGAGCTGCTGCAGCAATATTCCACCTGTTTCCGCCGCCATTATTGTACACTGGCAAACAAATGGCTCTCTAGCCAAAGACAGAATAAGAGCAGTAGCATTTGGTGCGGGTCTACTGAGGAGCAGAGAAATAGCTCATATTTGCAGTACTTTTTACACCTGGTGGTGTACATGAGTTAAAACATAGCAAGTTAAACCGATTTAGTTTAAAGAAGAATTACCAATTATTTTATGGTAAAGTAAAACCTGTAATTCAACAGCACAGTGTGTACTAAATGCATCTGCCATATCACAAAAAGGATTAGGATTAATTAGTTTATGAATAATCAAAGCTGTATTACATAAACGGATGATAAGTCTGACACTGCGTAACAAAAACACCATTATACTTTTCTGAGTGTGAGACTGAGTGGAATACTTAAGTAAGTTTGTCATTTGACAGCTTGCTCTCCTGTATACGAGAGAAAAGTCACAATACCATTAGATTTCAATAACTCTGTGAAGATGTTCAACTTGAAAATGGCGGAGTGCCTTCATTTTACCGCCTCCTCTACTTTTTAATGTCAAGAGTGCATATTTGGGAAAGAGCTGGCAAAAAGACTGCTTGACACGTGCCTCATGTGATATTCTCTCTAATCTGGGGACATGAAATGGAAAGTGGTCACGTTATTCAGTGCTCACTGGCAGCATGCAGAGTTTTGACTTAAATTAGCCATCGATGTTAAGAGCGATAAGAGAGAGAGGAATACACAGTGGAGCAGCAGTATCCCTCCACATGAGAAGCTGGGGCTAGGAGCTCTGTTCCAAATGCTAGCCTGCCTAGCCACAACCTCCCACTCATCGCCACATGGGGGGCTGTGCTCAAAATGTGTGTCTGCCGGCGCAGCCCGGATGGACCAGTGCTCCCCTGATGGTAGCATCCTTCCCCTGAGGTCTGCTCGGCACCCATGGGGAAGGGGAGCGAGGCGTTAGCTAGCAGAAGCTGGACACAGTTTCTCTCCCTGGCATGGGCGTCATGTTGGCTCTGGCCATCCCTCAGTCGGCCAACAGCTCTGTCTTTTCCGGCCGGCCTGGGTGCCCGCATGGGGCCTGGCACAGTGTGCCGTGAGCTTGGCATCCCGGACAAACAACAGGAGGTGGAGGCTTCCTCTCTCTCCTGATGATCTGCTCCAAGGGCGATTTCCTTTCTTTCTGCACTGGATGAGGTAACACTAGTCTGACGCTGTCATAGAGAATAGGATAGCATATAATGCAATATAGAATAGAATTAGAATTGAATTGCAGTTTATAGAATATAATAATTTCATTATTCTTCATTCTTAACACCACATGGATATTCAGGACCACTAATTGCTGGATAAACCAGGCATAAGTCAAGATAGAAAATAACAATGTTTATACCTTTATATATACATACATTAACAAACATTCTCTCACGCTTTGTACAGTACAGTATATACAGTGCATTCGGAAAGTATTTAGACCCCTTGACTTTTTCCACATTTTGTTATGTTACAGCCTTATTATAAGATTGATTAAATAGTTGTTTACCCTCATCAACACAATACCCCATAATGGCAACGCAAAAACAGGTTTTTAGAAATTTGTGTACATATAAAAAAGGAAATATTACATTTACATAAGTATTCAGACCCTCTACTCAGTTCACGTTGAAGCACCTTTGGCAGCGATGACAGCCTCGATTATTTTTAGGTATGACACTACAAGCTTGGCATACTTATATTTGGGGAGTTTCTCCCATTCCTCTCTGCAGATCCTCTCAAGCTCTGTCGGATTGGATGGCTATTTTCAGGTTTCTCTAGAGATGTTCGATTGGGTTCAAGTCCGGGCTCTGGCTGGGCCACTCAAGGACATTCAGAGACTTGTCCCAAAGCCAATCCTGCATTGTCTTGGCTGTGTGCTTAGAGTCATTGTCCTGTTCGAAGGTGAACCTTAACCCCATTCTGAGTACCTGAGTACTCTGGAGCAGGTTTACATCCGTTCATCTTTGCCTCAAAGCTGACTAATCTCCCAGTCCCTGCCGCTGAAAAACATCCCCACAGCATGATGCTGCCACCATCATGCTTCACCGTAGGGATGTTGCCAGGTTTCCTCCAGACGTGACACTTGGCATTCAGGCCAAAGAGTTCCATCTTGGTTTCATCAGACCAGATAATATTGTTTCTTATGGTCTGAGAGTATTTAGGTGCCTTTTGGCATACTCCAAGTGGGCTGTCATGTGCCTTTTACTGAGGAGTGGCTTCCGTCTGGCCAATCTACCATAAAGGCCTAATTGGTGGAGTGCTGCAGAGATGGTTGTCATTCTGGAAGGTTCTCCCATTTCCACAGAGGAACTCTAGATCTCTGTCAGAGTGACCATCGGGTTCCTGGTCACCTCCCTGACCAAGGCCCTTCTCCCCCGATAGCTCAGTTTGGCCGGGCGGCAAGCTCTAAGAAGAGTCTTGGTGGTTCCAAACGTCTTCCATTTAAGAATGATGAAGGCCAATGTGTTCTTGGGGACCTTCAATTGCTGCAGAAATTTTTTGGTATCTTTACCCAGATCTGTGCTGGAAACAATCCTGTCTCGGAGCTCTACGGACAATTCCTTCGACCTCTTGGCTTGGTTTTTGCTCTGACATGCACTGTCAACTGTGGGACCTTATATAGACAGCCTTTCCAAATTATGTCCGGTCAATTGAATTTACCACAGGTGGACTCCAATCAAGTTGTAGAAACATCTCAAGGATGATCAATGGAAACAGGATGCACCTGAGCTCATTTTCGAGTCTCAGAGCAAAGGGTCCTGAATACTTATGTAAATAAGGTGTTTCTGTTTTTTCTAAATGTCTGAAAACCTGTTTTAGCTTAGTCAGTATGTGGTATTGTATGTAGATTGCTGAGGGTTTTGTATTTTATTTAATCATTATCAGAATAAGGCTTTATCATTTAAAAAAAGGACTTTCCAAAAGCACTGTACAACGTAAACATCTCTGCCCACATAATAGATATTAGGTCAAAATGTTATTTATTTATATCAACAGATGCTCTGAGGAAGTAAACACATGTGAAACAGTGAACTTGCCCACTCTTAGTAGGAGGAAACACAGTGCAAGAGAAGAGAGCATCCTCCATGCCTCCTATTTCTGGAAGCAAGCTGTCAAAGGTCAGTAGGACCAGTAGTGGGAGGGGAAACCATCCAAGACATCCCTCCATGTTTATCTTCTCTCCGAGCTCCAAAAGTAACACCTCTATTTTATTAGAGTTCCATCTCTATTATTATTATTATTATTATTATTGTGTCTGTCAGCCCAACTCCTGTTGATCTTACAGTGTAGCTAATGAGTTGGAAGCTACTCTCCCTGCTTCCAGAAAGTGACCAGAGAGCGATTTGAATCCTTAAAAGTCCTCCAGACATGGCGTGGAGGGATCTCTCATTAGCATAGAGTACAATGTGGAAGGAAGGCTAGTCTTGAGACCACTGATGAAAATAAAGGATTCTGTATTTTAAAGCAGCGCCCTTCCTGTAACCCCCATAATTCATGCTGTTTATGATGTAAATATTTCAGAGGGGTGAGATGACCCCACAGCATGGCCAAAGGCCATTAATAATCATAAAAATGGGAACCTCCCTCTCAATGATTAATTGCATGCAATTTGCATTATGCTTTGTTTGCGGTGAGCTTTAAGCAATTTACTACAAGCCAAGCACAACTGCTCCGAAGTAAACCAAGGCTACTTCAAAGTGATTTTCGCTTCCATGTTATTAGTTCATTTACATTTCTCTCCGTAGAGGTTTCAAGATGGAGTGAGCCAGCAGAAAACACCGCAAATTCATTTGAATGTCAACAAACAACAAGCATTACTGCACATTGGTGTTTGAGAGTGTTTTCTTCATATCTTCACTGGTTGTTATATGACCTTCAGATGTAATGCTTTTATAATGTGGTTACTTAAAGGTTACTCAATGTATTTTTCACATGGACAAGCAGTATGCTTTGTAAAATTGGTATCAGAAACAATGATAAAATCCCCTTTTGTTGTATTTTTGTCTGATCTGATGGTTATTGTTACTAGGCTATGAAATATTCAAACCCTGACAAACCCAGCCTGGTATCTTGGCACCTTCACCCGCAGTCTACTGGCTTGGGCAAGGACAATTTTCTATGTCAATGAGATCAGAAAAAGCATGCATATTCAACATTTGCTAGAGTGTTTATATAGCAGATTGAGGTCCAAGATGACAAGGTCCCCTGTTCACCCTATCATGTCTCAGCCTCCTTCAGTGACTGGCCTAAAGTCACTGCTCTCACTTGTTCTCCACACTGAAGAACTGTACTGTGGTCAGATTTGTGTATTTGCTACCATAATGTCCAACTATAGACATTATGAAACTACAGTACAAAGGATTATAGCATTATTGTTCACTACAGCCCAGCAGAAAGTGTTGGCTGACTTTGTAATGTTGGCACCATAATGTTTTAGCAGGTATAGTAACTGGTTAACCAATTCCTGGTGATCAGACAGACAGACAGACAGACAGGCCGACTGAGGCAAGGCAAGACTAGCTAAAGAAAGAGGCTCTCTACTGGGACATTAAAGGCCCTGGCGGTCAATAATCTTATTTGATGTGAATTCTTCAAACGCTGAACCGACGGGGGGCTCAATTGGAGGTTGGCCTGGGTTACAAACCACTATCCCCCTACCACCACCACCACTACTAGCACCACCATGCGCACAGACAATACATCTTCAGTCCCTGTGGAACAGGTGCGGGCAATTTAATCGCAGCTCAGCCGACATGATGTCTGATTGGACTGGAGCCGCATCAGATTGTTCCCTCCAATTGAGCTGTGACCAGCTGACATTTTCACAGTATTTAATAAAAGCCACTCTTGATTAGCAAGGCCTTACCACAATCTTTTTATTTATTCACTGTGGCAGAAAAGCATTAATTCATAGTAATTAATTAACAAGTGGTGGAGGGCCACAGCACAGCTGCCTCCTCTGGGAGAGAGGCTGGTGGGAGGAGGCAAAAGGAACAGACTCCTTGGCCCTGATTAGATGCAGTCCATTCTCAGCCCTCCCCATGACACTTTTACTGTCTAATGATAGTCTGCTAACGCTACAGTGGAGTACCTGTCTTTACTTCACATTGGAACTAGACTCATGTCACTGTCTGCAGCATCAGCTCCCATTATTGTTACCACACTGCCTAGCTAGCTCTTTAGTGGTTTAATAAGGATACACAATCAAAACATCTAGAATAGGCTCTAACTTCAGGATACACATCTTTTTTTTTATCAACTGTTATATACTGAATGTATCAATTAATACCTGATAATTCAACCTAGATTACAGTGGCTACATTGGCCATTCCTTTGAGTCAAATCAATAATGTGAAAGAGTCAATGTCGCCATCTGTCTCCCAACGCTCCATTTCTGCTCCATGTTGTGACTCTGTTTTTGTTTTTATCCTTCTTCCCTTCTCATGTCCTCTGTCTTTGGCTGTCACTTGATTTTAGTCAGAGGGATAAGCTGCTCTCTTTTATCCACACTTCATCCTTTTCTCTTTTATCACCTCATCTTGATTTTCCCTCTCTCACATCCCCCTCTCCTTCCAGTTGGCTGGCCATAGAGCTGCCGTTTATGAAAACAGTTTAGACTTGAAAGCAGTGAGATGGAGGGAGTGGAGAGATGTGCAGGATGCTGTTAGACAGTCCGCAGGTTCCCTCTCTCTCTCTCTCTCTCTCTCTCTCTCAGATAGCTCGTCTGTCACTCTCAAAGCCATGTCTGGCGTTTGGCATTCCATCAGCAGCTAATTGTCTGCCAGCTACTTTTAGATGCTGGCTAAAGACCTAGTAAATTTAAACTTGCTTACATGTCAGAAAGTTATTTTCTCACAGAGGAGGCAGCGAAGCCGGTAAATGAACAAAGTGAAGCCAGGGTAAATCATTATAGAACTTCCCCAGCTCCCGGTTTAGAAGAGGCACAGGTCCATCACAGCTCAGACAGGCTGGCGAGAGTTGTGAGATGCTTTACATTGGTCTGATAAAATGAGATTCTCTGAAACATTGAACTTTAGATTCAGTGGTCATGCTCTAAATTCTATAAAACACATTGGGATTGGTCCGAATCAGATTGGTTAGTTATTAACATGTCATGTTGGTTTGTTCATTATCAGTACATGATTTTCTTCCCACTATTGTCTTGTTTTGTTCAGTGTGTCTTTAGATACTGTTTGAGTATTAATTTTCATACAAATAAGTGGCACAACACAAGCATTCCTGTCAGTCAGTTGTGTTGTCGGAGAGTTACGACAATGTGGACTCTATCCAAATACATAAAATAACATATTTGACAAAAGCGATCACAAATGATGACTAAACAGTCAGCCTTAATGATCGGATCCTCTCAAAATATGATTTGTCTTCTCTTCCATCACTCAAATGTAAACAATACTTTACTATTCCAGAAACAACCATATTTGTGTGCATTTGTTTCTAACATGATATAATAGAACACAATAAAAATCACTTTATAGTCATGTTAAAATAGATGAGGTCGAGTTATTTCCTGAAGTGTCTGTCCCAACATAAATACATCTCTCCAGAACAGTGGCCATCTCATTCCATTCCTCCTACTCATGGTTCTCCTACTTTTAGCCATTACTGGGAATTATATAATAGCTCTGCATACATTACAGCAGTGAGACTGTTGTCTCCTCAAACCAAGCTAGCATGCAATATCCAGCTTCAGAGATCAGTGTTCTAATCATCATAGACTTTGGTCAAACCATAAATCATTATTGACAAAAGCATTAGCATGGCAAAAAAACATGAATTTGTAATGTTTAAATGTTCAGTGAAAACGAATGCATGTTGATCCACTGATTAGCTGATTGTTTTTGCTGATAGCCACTAATTTGTTGTTGCTGGTATTAGTCACATAATCAGCCCCTCTGACACTGTGTGACATTGGGGATATTGACAAAATATGTTTTCAACCTTCCCTTGAATAAAATGTTTGAATGTATAAATAATGACGACTACAGCCGGTTGTCCATTGAACCTTATATTTATGGGCCTACGCATTAGAAAGTGCAATTCCTGAATGATAGAGAAACCCATTAAAGTAGCAATAAAATTGCAAATGCCTTTCCTTTTGCTGTTTTGCTTCCTTTCAGTACAGGCAAAGGGAACACGTTGCTCTCACCAACTGTGTGCAAGCCTCTGGCTCACAAATACATTGCAATGTGATACGGAAAACATTTCCCATCCAATTCCTCCCTGCTGCGATGGTGAAAACACTCAGTGAGATCCATCTTTTTCAATTACACCAAGAGGGGACAGCCTAGAGGGAGTGGGAGTCTTAAGGACAGGTCTCTCTCCCAGATCTCAGGCCGCATTAAAATGTATTGGCAGCAGCGGATATTAAAGAGGAATCTGCTGAATTAATCGGCGGGATGCTCAGAGAGGAATATCCATGTGGAGACACTCACACACTTACAGAAAAGGCTGAGGGGGGAACAACATTATGAAAACGCACAAACATACCAGGGGATGTAACAAACCCTTAAAAAGCCTGGGAAAGGAGGCCTTAAGAATACATTCAAATAGAATACCAATAACAGCCATAGGGGAAAAGCATACAGTACAAGCTGACCGATATAGGGGCAGCAGGTAGCCTAGTGGTTAAGAGAGTTGGGCCAGTAACCAAAAGGTTGCTGGTTTGAATCCCCGTGCTGACTAGGTGAAAAATATGTCAATGTGCCTTCAAGCAAGGAGCTTAACCCAAATTGCTCCTGTAAGTGCTCTGGATAGTGACTTAAATGTAAATAAGAGCAGCTACACAATGACATACAGTAGAAGCAGATCTAAGAACAGCTAGCACCATAATAACCTTCACTAATGGCATTGTTCAGTCCCACTAGCAGGAGCTCCCTGATCCCAGTAGCTAGCAGGAGGTGCTCCATGGTAAAGGTTATGAGCCTCCAGTCATGCCTCCTCATGGTGTGCTATAATCAGTTCACTGTGTGATAAGGGTGTTTGGTGTGTGATCACTCAAAAACCCTGTTGTGAATGGAGATCGGAAACACCAGGACCCTCATGAGTAATGGGCAGAACCGTGTCCCTTCTCCCGCTCATGCCGCTCCACCCCACCTATCCTGACCCAGCTAACTCGGAGGGTGAAGCTGCAGCACACTAGGAGGGAGAGGAGACAGAGTTTGATGCTCCCTCCTGGCCCCCTGATTCACAGCTGGTCATTTGTTTTGCTTTATGTGACACGGTGTGGTGTCCCTGATCACCTTAAACATGTAGACCAGTTTGTGAAACAAACCACACAGCACAGCCAGTCAGCCAGTCAGTCAGTCAGTCAGTCAGTCAGCCAGTCAGCCATTCATCCCTTCCCTCTGCTCCTAATCAGGTTGGATTGCTCCACAACATCATCTGTGTCCTCAGTCCCATGACTGACCAGGGGAAGGGAATTACACCTCCCCAGGTGGCCTCCAGATGGGAGAGAGGGCCCTGCCAGTCAGAGTGCTGGAGGAAGATGAAGAAATCCCTTTGGGGTAGCCTAGATTGAAAAGCAAGAAAATCTCCCCCAAATCAAAGCGGTGACCCAGCTCAGATTGTTGGGGAGATTAAAAGTCCAACTTTATTACACTTTTCATTTTTCAAAGTTTCTGTGATTGATTCATGCCCTAAACCCTTTTTAAGTGTGGTGGCATCACGCTACACAAGGTACTGTGTCAGTCCCCATTACATTAGCACTATGAATGAACACAAGGTTCATAGTTCAACCGGTATACCACATCTTAGTATTGCATTTTCATGCACTTGAATTGAGGCCTTGTGTTACTACAGTATGTTAGATACACATGCATTACAGACACTACATCCCCCCCTATGTTAACGTCATGGATTTCATCCGCTCTCTTGGACGACTGATACATGTAATACGTTGTCATTTTATAGGTAATGGTTCTAAACAAAGGGCGACTTGAATTGTATATGTGGGTGTTATCTACACCATAATGTCTGCATCATGTTAGAACAGTAAAACCCAGGTGAAGGCTCCATAAATAGTGTGTATCATTTAAATAGGTACTGATGTGTTTGTTCTATGAGCAACCCTGTGAAGGTCACAGTCAAGCTTTGTAGTAAAACTTTACAGGATGAGAAAAGCTCCACAGTGTCTAGGCCTTGGTCCATAATTGTTCACTACCCTTTTACTTAGCGTGGTGAATGGAGAGGTGTGCTGTGCATATGTGTGGCTCAGTACTCTTGGTGATTCAGCCGATGTTGTGTGATCAGTTGGAAGCACTGACCAGGCTTGTCCTACATTGTTCTCTGCAGGGCCACAGATGGGATCTCACTGTTATGGCTTTTGTTGTCTCCACGTCGTTCGTTGTTCTCTCCTTTATGGTCCCAATCTCCCTGGTCTGTTCTGCACAGGCCCTCCGATTGTCTGAGTGAACAAAACGGAGCTCCCAAGTGATCGCTCTCATTGAACCAGCGACACTGTATGAAAATATGTACTCTGGCTTTCAGGCACAGGAAATCGCCATGTATTCAATACATGGAGGAAAACAAATGGAAACACATTGAAAAATACTGTCGAGTTGCCAAGGACTTTAGAGTGCTTCCACGTTTTTGTCAGGGCTTTTGTCTCTTGCTCATAAAGAATAACACCCCTCTTATTGTCTCTGTCTCTGGACGCCAGAGCAGGGAGGCAGCCTGCTGGTATAGAGAGTAATAGGACAGACAGGTGGGGACATATGCTGGCGCAGACATGACCCTAGACTTCCTCTCCATCGTTCTCTCAGTTTACCCACCACTGAGACACATCTGGGTCCAGGTGGCATCCAAACATGTTGTCAGCAAGTCACGGTGACTGCTTTAATGGACACAGCCATTCTAACTGACAAGATGGGAAAACAGACATGGCAGTGTCTCACTCAGCCTCTTTATCTTGTGTTTACCGACCACTGTTTCATTGATTACAAAGAGGCCTAGTCGGCCCTGTGCTCAGATGGCCTGCATCTGAAGGCTGTCGTCGCTTCATGATTTCTACTCCTAAAATAGACCAAGATTAAACACTCTCATTTTGGCTCTTTTTCTGTCCTTTCATGTGCACACGTACAAGCAAACGCACACATGCACACACACTGTACAGGGGAGGTTTCTTAAATAACAGATAAAAGTTGTTTTGTATGAGTCCTAATTAGTTTCACTCCCCAGACGTGCCAGCACATTTTTAATTGACAACACAGCAGATTGCACACCAGAAATCGGGCTTCTCTTCTCCTCAGAGACTTTGGGAGTTACACAACATTTTCCAGGTACATCCTTAAAACAGGTTGGTGGGATGAGAATTCCGTTTGTTTAGTGGTGACAGGTGGTGAAAGAAGGGATGAGTCAGAAGAGTTATGAGTATTATCTGGAAGAGGAGGGACGGTGAACCCACCATAAGTTGAAGTGAGAAGTGCACTCATGCTTAATTAACACAGAGTTCAAGAACTGCTGGCTTCATCCATTACAGAGACGGCCAGACGGAAGCTCCTTTAATTGGGGATGTGGAGAAAAAAAACAATTGAGCTGGATAGATGGGTCATGTGTTAAGGTCAACATATTTCATAGAAAAATCCAATCCTCCCCGTACAGCAAGATTAACTTAGTCACGGTTTCATTTTCCAATTGTGTGCCCCAAGATAATGAGTTTAGAGTTCAAGCTATAATTCCTAAATTCTCAATTCTCATCTCCCACTCATTGTATTTCTGAATTGGTTCCGGTTTTAGAAATGACTTAAGCCTTTTCATGTAGACGGTAATGTAACTTGAAGGTGGGTTGGACTCAGGTAAATGGAGGAGGTATGGATTTCTTCATTTTCTCATGATTGAGCTCAACATTATGGTGTCGTCTTCATTATCTATACATTCACATACACCATCATATCCATCCAGCAAGCTATCAAATACTGTATATTTTTATTCACCAATCCATTTACACTATCTAATGAAATAAAGTCTAATGGAATAATAAGTACCACTCTCAAAATAGATATAAAAAAGTGAATTCATATTCCATGGTGTTATTTTGATAATGTTTAAGAAGTATGCCTGTCTAAATCCACTGGCAGAGCTGTTCCACGTTGTTAAAAATGGCTCCACATCCACAGACTAACCAATTCTAAATCCCAATTCATCTAATTGTACCTCAGAGTGCTAATAAATATTGTTATGAATAATTCAAGCCATGAGTGGGCTGATGACACAAAAACTGGTGCACTGAGCTGAATTCAAAGCACTTCAAAATAGGAAAGTGGAAAGTGGACTACATTTTCTTGAAATCTGAATGAATTAAAGTTACATTGAAAGGGAATACAATTGGCACCTTCAAATTACATCCCAAGTTCAAGAACATTGGGAGATGGCGGCACTCCAAAATGGTTTTTTTTTTTAAAGACAAAAAGATGTCACATCATTTTACCTTTTTATTTTCGTTCGGTAGTTATGCATTCATCATAGCATCAAGAGATAGGCAAAGCTATTGCTTTTTATAGATCTATCAATCCAAAGCATCTCTCGTTGTGAGAGCATTTTAGAGAGTTTGGTAGCCACGAGGCTAAAGTATTGGCCCAGTAACCGAAAGGTCGCTGGTTAACACTATGGCCGACAAGATGAAAAATCTGTCACTGTGCCCTTAAGCAAGGCACTTAACCCTAATTTCTCCAGGGGTGCTGTACAATGGTGACCCTGGCCGTGACCCCACTCCCTGCATGTGTCTCAGGGGGAGTTGGGATATGTAAGAAACAAATGTCTGTTACCCACTTGTGTGCAACAGGACAAATATAAACACCCTCCAAATAATAAGTAAGGGTCTATGTGTTCTATGGAAAAATGGCGGGCTAGCTGAGTGGAACGCATTGTGCCGAGCTGATTATCCCTTTTCTATTATGGCCATAATTACATACATTTGCCACTAGAAATGTGTTCATTTTCCGGTATAAATGTGTTCAACATCCACTGAAGTAGCTAGCAAGTTTACTAGATAGCTACAGTAGGTGCCTTGGTAACCAAACAAACAGACCTGTAGTTTAGCTAACTAAAACATAAATCCTAGCTTGTTATTATGAAAATCAAATTCAACAATTCCAATGTTTTTAATTCTACTTTTGTTTTCAAAAGCAGCTCAAACAAAAAAGTGTACAAGTAAACTATAGCCATTGAATATTACCATGCTGATATACCGGCATGCATTATAGGGAAATAATCCATGCTCTAGAACAGTGTTTCCCAACCCTGGTCCTCCAGTACCCCCAACAGTACACCAACCCTGGTTCTCCAGTACCCCAACAGTACACCAACCCTGGTCCTCCAGTACCCCCAACAGTACACCAACCCTGGTCCTCCAGTTCCCCCAACAGTACACCAACCCTGGTCCTCCAGTACCCCAACAGTACCCCAACCCTGGTCCTCCAGTACCCCCAACAGTAAAACCAACCCTGGTCCTCCAGTACCCCCAACAGTACACCAACCCTGGTCCTCCAGTACCCCAACAGTACACCAACCCTGGTCCTCCAGTACCCCAACAGTACACCAACCCTGGTTCTCCAGTACCCCAACAGTACACCAACCCTGGTCCTCCAGTACCCCCAACAGTACACCAACCCTGGTCCTCCAGTTCCCCGAACAGTACACCAACCCTGGTCCTCCAGTACCCCAACAGTACCCCAACCCTGGTTCTCCAGTACCCCAACAGTACCCCAACCCTGGTCCTCCAGTACCCCCAACAGTACACCAACCCTGGTCCTCCAGTACCCCCAACAGTACACCAACCCTGGTCCTCCAGTACCCCAACAGTACACCAACCCTGGTCCTCCAGTACCCCAACAGTACACCAACCCTGGTTCTCCAGTACCCCAACAGTACACCAACCCTGGTCCTCCAGTACCCCCAACAGTACACCAACCCTGGTCCTCCAGTTCCCCCAACAGTACACCAACCCTGGTCCTCCAGTACCCCAACAGTACACCAACCCTGGTCCTCCAGTACCCCAACAGTACACCAACCCTGGTTCTCCAGTACCCCAACAGTACACCAACCCTGGTCCTCCAGTACCCCCAACAGTACACCAACCCTGGTCCTCCAGTTCCCCGAACAGTACACCAACCCTGGTCCTCCAGTACCCCAACAGTACCCCAACCCTGGTTCTCCAGTACCCCAACAGTACCCCAACCCTGGTCCTCCAGTACCCCCAACAGTACACCAACCCTGGTCCTCCAGTACCCCCAACAGTACACCAACCCTGGTCCTCCAGTACCCCAACAGTACACCAACCCTGGTCCTCCAGTACCCCAACAGTACACCAACCCTGGTTCTCCAGTACCCCAACAGTACACCAACCCTGGTCCTCCAGTACCCCCAACAGTACACCAACCCTGGTCCTCCAGTTCCCCCAACAGTACACCAACCCTGGTCCTCCAGTACCCCAACAGTACCCCAACCCTGGTCCTCCAGTACCCCCAACAGTACACCAACCCTGGTCCTCCAGTACCCCAACAGTACACCAACCCTGGTTCTCCAGTACCCCAACAGTACACCAACCCTGGTCCTCCAGTACCCCAACAGTACCCCAACCCTGGTCCTCCAGTACCCCCAACAGTACACCAACCCTGGTCCTCCAGTTCCCCCAACAGTACACCAACCCTGGTCCTCCAGTACCCCAACAGTACCCCAACCCTGGTCCTCCAGTACCCCCAACAGTACACCAACCCTGGTCCTCCAGTACCCCAACAGTACACCATCCCTGGTCCTCCAGTACCCCAACAGAACACATTTTCATTGTAGCCCTGGACAAACACACCTCATTCAGCTCAATGAGGGTTTGATGATTAGTTGACAAGTTGAATGTGTTTGTCCAGGCTTACAATAAAAATATGTACTGTTGGGGGTACTCGAGGACCAGGGTTTGTAAACATAACTCTAGAATGCCCTTCAAGCCAATCAGAAACAAGTATTCAACAATATCATGGTATAATTAAGCAATAAGGCCCGAGGGGGTATGGTATATGGCCAATATACCACGGCTAAGGGCTGTTCTTAGGCACGGCACAACGCTGTTCTTAGCCGTGTTATATTGGCCATATACCACAATCCCCCGAGGTGCCTTGTTGCTATTATAAACTGGTTACCAATGTAATTAGAGCAGTAAAAATACATGTTTGTTCATTCCCGTGGTATACAGTCTGATATACCACAGCTGTCAGCCTATCAGCAATCAGGACTCGAACCACCCAGTTTATAATAAAAAAAGAATGGTTGCCACCTCTGATGGAAGTGACCTGTTCCAGGTACAGTACACAAAGAGCAAAGAGGACAGTAGGCCGTGTTTGGCTTTTAAGTAGTGTTTTTCCATAGCATATTTAATATTGTCAGTGCAGATCGCTGTTTTGTGTTCAGATATCATTTTTTGGAAACATCTTTTTGTTTGGCCCACATGGCTTTGACCACAGGGGCACGTAAGCATATACAATTAATGAACTGTTTCTGGTAGAACTTTTGGCCTGTAAGAGGGTGAGTGAAGAATTTACAGTTTGCCGTGTTGTTACGTTAAGCACACCTTCCTCTCTTATAGTTTCCTTGTAGTGTTAACCAGTTTGAACAGTCAGGCTTTTGGAAAGGATGGATCAACCAAATCCTCAGAGAGGTGGATACATAACCTGGCAAAGGAGAGAAATGGGGGAATATTTTTTATACAACTCTCATTCAAATGCATCAGTAATAGCATAACACGTGAAATGGTCGTATAAGGACAGTTGGTTCCAGGCATGGCTATAACCAAATTTATTTTGCATTGGATTATAAGCTTTATTCTGTTTACAAATGGTCTACGACAACAACTTATCAGCTTATCAGGCCCAATGTAGTTGGCTTATTGTATTTCCTAAATTCTCATGAATACTATTTGGCTCTTTGAATGTTGACTTGGTATTTAGAAAATATTCTAGTGAACCCAGGGCTTAGATTCTTAATTACGGTACAGTAGATACTGTATCAGCAGACACTGCATCTCAGCATTATGTTGTGAATGCTTTCCTAACTAGTCTCATTGTAGACATACACCCCCTGCTGTTGGCCTTACCAACCACCCAGCACAGATAAGTTACGACTACCGCATCTATCTGACAGCATAATGGAATAACCTATCCCCCACTGAACCAATTCCGCAGCTTGGTAGCCATTTTAAGAAAATAACTATATTTCTAAGCATAAATGTTAATTTGTCACATGCATATGCATTCAGATGTCACCCATGTTCCAGTGAGCGGGGCCCTTTTTAACCTGCTTTATGGCTGGCGGGTCCACAGGGGACTGGTGGTGATCAGGCACCGTGCTGCAGCCCCACTAGCAGCATACCAAGGCTGTCTGCCTGCCTTCCTGCATGCATAGTGCTGCTGTACTGTACTGCGCTGTTCCACTACTGAGCTCCACTAATGGCCATGGCTCAGACCAGGCCTCATTAAGACAAACTGACACCAGGAAACGGGCCCGTGGTGGGCGTGATTAGATTAAAAGTTCAGACAAGCCTTTGGTCTGAGTAATTTGTGGGAACTCGGTGATACACAAATAAACAAACGCGGAGCACTTTAAAAACAGCCCCCTTAATTAGCTTGTTAAGACTTGGGGTTGTAAGTAATATCAGCATGGTGGCCTTTGGTTAGTACTGTACTGTAACCAGGCAGAGAGAGAGGCTGAGAGACAGGGAGAGAGGAAAGGAAGGATGGGAGAAGAGGAAGAGAAAGGAGGAGATCTGAGGTAAGAGTTGCTTAGTGAATAGTCTTGTTAGTTAAATATGGGTATTTGTCAACAGGAGATAGAGGGTCATTGAGAGTGCCAAGCTCCAAGTCCTGTTGATTTTGGAATAGGATTGAAATGTTTCAGAAAGTTTAAAAAAACAACTATGCTAATGAGATATGGAGCAAGCTGTTATATGATGCCAGTATGTGACATCCTCATTCTGACCAATCAACAAGGTTTAAAAATGGCTGGTCCCAATCCAAGTATTATGGGTGTTTCTGCAGGCGGCCTGCAGCACAAGATTTAGCTTTACGCTGATGATGTCTTGCTCTACATATCCAACCCTGAGAAATCCCTCCCATTTTAGACACAATTGCTCAGTATGGCAAGTTTTCAGGTTATAAGATCAATTTTAACAAATCCACTGTCTTCCCTCTCAATATTACACTCACCAGCTCTATGAAGACACTATGTCCATTCATAACACCAGATCTGAATAGCCTTTTCAAGGAAAATTATCTTCCACTCCTGGATCAAATCAAGAACGATCTCCAAACCTGGATCTCCCTCCCAATTAGCTTAGTATGAAGAATTTAATGTCATCCGTATGAACGTCCTCCCTAGACTGAACTATTTATTTCAGATGCTCCCATGCTGTATCCCAGTTTCCTTTTCAAAACAACCAACCAAAGCATCACCAAATGTATATGGGGCAATAAAAAACCTAGGATCAAGTTCTCCACTCTATCGAAACCTGAATCTAAGGGTGGTCTTGCCCTTCCCTCCCTTCAATTGTACTACTGGTCTGCCCAAATCAACAAAATGCTAACATGGATCACAAACAGACAAGAGTCAACGTGGATTCAGATAGAAGCCCAATCCTGTTGTTCATTGCCCCTAAGCTCAATTATATTCATTAATAACTTTAGTGACGTGGGCAACATAGCCAAAACCTTTGTGATTTAGAGCGCCCTACTAGTGTGGAGGGACTGTAAGAAATACCTGGGCATTTCCTCCCAAATATGTTCTCACTCGCCTATAGTATGCAGACTTGCCAAAAACCCTGAGGGATGCCAACTTTAATCTTTGGCATACTCTAGGAATCAGGACCTTTTCAGACCTATTTCATCATAAAACCACTACACTGAAATCCCTTCAAGAGCTCTGCAGTGAATTAAATGTGCCAAGATCCCATTTTTTTATTTGAAATATCTTCAGATTAGACATGTCATTTCCTCATTTACTTCCAAGAGGAGGTTTAGAACTCAGTTGAATGAAGTTGAAACCCTTCTTGCAACAGCACAATCCATTAAAGGCAAAATATCTTATATCTATAGACTCCTTTCTGAGAAAGGAGGCTCCTCCTTTACTCCTTTGAAAATAATCTGGGAAAAGGACCTTGGTCTGACTATCAGTGATGAGTTATGGGCGGAGGTTTGCGACAGGGTATACTGCTCCTCTACTAATGTAAAAATGAAAGAATCTAATTACAAATGTTTGTACAAATTTTATTACACTCCTTTGAGACTCCATAGCATGAAAACAGACATGTCTCCTAACTGTAAAAGATGTACCTCTGAAAGTAGAACCTATGTGCATGTATTTTGGAGCTGTAGAGAGATTGCCAGATTCTGGCAATACTAGATGTACAGTTTGATATGACCCTGTGTCTCTATCTTCTTAATGCCCAGCAGGACTTTGTTCTTGATCCTGACAGAGAAAATTTGCTCATGACTATTACATACTTTGCTAAGAAATGTATTATTCTATTGTGGGCCTCTAATACCTCTCCTACATTAAAATGTGGATTGACCAGATTGTTGACTTTCTCCCTCTTGAAAAGCTCACTTATGACCTCCACAAGAGACAGCCCAAGTTTGATAGACTCTGGTCTCCACTACTCAACTATATTTCAAATTGGACAGAGTGAATGGGGAGATTAAGGAAATGAGCAGATACATTGTGTAAGGTGCTGTAAAATCTAAAAATGTATTATTTGCTCGTCGTCTCAGCGAAGGCTAGAAATTGCTAATAAGAACCTTGATTGTGCTGCTGCAAGTTTTATATATATATGTTTATGTTTTAATTGTTATTTGTGTGTATGTGTATGTACATGTATGTAGGATATGTGTGTGTGTATGTGTACATATATATATATATATATATATACAGTGCCTTGCGAAAGTATTCGGCCCCCTTGAACTTTGCAACCTTTTACCACATTTCAGGCTTCAAACATAAAGATATAAAACTGTATTTTTTTGTGAAGAATCAACAACAAGTGGGACACAATCATGAAGTGGAACGACATTTATTGGATATTTCAAACTTTTTTAACAAATCAAAAACTGAAAAATTGGGCGTGCAAAATTATTCAGCCCCTTTACTTTCAGTGCAGCAAACTCTCTCCAGAAGTTCAGTGAGGATCTCTGAATGATCCAATGTTGACCTAAATGACTAATGATGATAAATACAATCCACCTGTGTGTAATCAAGTCTCCGTATAAATGCACCTGCACTGTGATAGTCTCAGAGGTCCGTTAAAAGCGCAGAGAGCATCATGAAGAACAAGGAACACACCAGGCAGGTCCGAGATACTGTTGTGAAGAAGTTTAAAGCCGGATTTGGATACAAAAAGATTTCCCAAGCTTTAAACATCCCAAAGAGCACTGTGCAAGCGATAATATTGAAATGGAAGGAGTATCAGACCACTGCAAATCTACCAAGACCTGGCCATCCCTCTAAACTTTCAGCTCATACAAGGAGAAGACTGATCAGAGATGCAGCCAAGAGGCCCATGATCACTCTGGATGAACTGCAGAGATCTACAGCTGAGGTGGGAGACTCTGTCCATAGGACAACAATCAGTCGTATATTGCACAAATCTGGCCTTTATGGAAGAGTGGCAAGAAGAAAGCCATTTCTTAAAGATATCCATAAAAAGTGTCGTTTAAAGTTTGCCACAAGCCACCTGGGAGACACACCAAACATGTGGAAGAAGGTGCTCTGGTCAGATGAAACCAAAATTGAACTTTTTGGCAACAATGCAAAACGTTATGTTTGGCGTAAAAGCAACACAGCTGAACACACCATCCCCACTGTCAAACATGGTGGTGGCAGCATCATGGTTTGGGCCTGCTTTTCTTCAGCAGGGACAGGGAAGATGGTTAAAATTGATGGGAAGATGGATGGAGCCAAATACAGGACCATTCTGGAAGAAAACCTGATGGAGTCTGCAAAAGACCTGAGACTGGGACGGAGATTTGTCTTCCAACAAGACAATGATCCAAAACATAAAGCAAAATCTACAATGGAATGGTTCAAAAATAAACATATCCAGGTGTTAGAATGGCCAAGTCAAAGTCCAGACCTGAATCCAATCGAGAATCTGTGGAAAGAACTGAAAACTGCTGTTCACAAATGCTCTCCATCCAACCTCACTGAGCTCGAGCTGTTTTGCAAGGAGGAATGGGAAAAAATGTCAGTCTCTCGATGTGCAAAACTGATAGAGACATACCCCAAGCAACTTACAGCAAAAGGTGGCGCTACAAAGTATTAACTTAAGGGGGCTGAATAATTTTGCACGCCCAATTTTTCAGTTTTTGATTTGTTAAAAAAGTTTGAAATATCCAATAAATGTCATTCCACTTCATGATTGTGTCCCACTTGTTGTTGATTCTTTTGCCTGAAATGTGGCAAAAGGTCGCAAAGTTCAAGGGGGCCGAATACTTTCGCAAGGCACTGTATATATACACATTATTTATTTAAAAAAATAACTATTATTATTATTTTTTTTTTTTAAGCCCGTCACATCTGTGAATGTGGAATGTGTTGTGTTGGTTGATTTGAAAAACAAGAAAACTTAATAAAACTTTAAATTGAAAAAAGAAATGCCTGGTCCAAAATGTCACATGTCCCCTCAGCCATGGTCACAAACAGCAGTACTGTGAAAGCAGAACCTGCATTTACTCTACAGTACACAAATGTTGCTCCAGTAGCTAGATAACTGAGCTTCATAAAGGTCATAATTTGATAATTTCCACACAGGTTCATAACATCTATTTGATGGATGGTATTAATACTAAGCTCAACATTTCTGCTCTTAAAAAGAGACTAGCAGCTAAAGTACACTCCTACACATTTCTTTCCAAGCGATTAATATCCATTTATCGTCACGTTTGTCAAAAGCTGGGTGCTAGATGTATTTCTGCCTTTTTCTTTCACACTCCCCAGTCAGTGGCCTTCCCCATGTGATGATTCCAGCCATCTGGTAATCAGATTAAAGTGAAATTCCTCCCCTTTAATATTTCTCCTTTAAAGCTGTCATCTCAGACTGTCTGTCTGGAGTCAGAGTGAAAGGAAGGCAGTTAACCCTGTCTGTCTGTCTGTCTGTCTGTCTGTCTGTCTGTCTGTCTGTCTGTCTGTCTGTCTGTCTGTCTGTCTGTCTGTCTGTCTGTCTGTCTGTCTTGTCTGCAGCGTTGTCATGGCTGCTCCACTGTGTTAGCTAGGCACACTGGCTCCATGTTCATGTGTCAGGTGGCGGGGATGTGTGTGTCTGAGAGTATCGTCTGGGTGATTTTCCCTTCCCAAATGAGTGGCTGTCCTGTCACTCCGATGACTGAAAAGATCACGGCTGCACTGCTAAAGCACCTTGATGGGATAGAATAGAATGAAATTGTATCACTTGCTTGCTATCAGGAGACCCCACTAGAGCTCACTTCTGCTCACAGCTTTTTGAAGCACGATGTGTAACAGGATTCATTTCCGATGCAGAGCAAAACATCCCCCCAAAATAAACCTGCGTTGCCTGCGCATGGAAAAACCCTGTGAGGTGGGAACCAACCGGCAGACAAGGGTGGCGATTTTGTATTCCTTTTGGAACTCTGCCTCCTGCCACCCACGGTGCTAAATCAAAGGGCCAGGTTGGGCCCACTAGTTCCTGTGCAGGGGCTGTGCTGTGAAGCACAGGGGCCCCATGCCTGTAAGTGGGCCACTCTCTCTCTCTGTCTCTCTCTCTGCCTGGTCGGTCCAGGGGCCAGCCCAGAGCCCTGGAGAACACCGGAGGCGCCTCCACGCTGCTCTAATCCCAAACAAACACACAGCCCACCAAACAAAGGGAGGAGAGGGAGGACAGGAGAGATAGAGGGAGGGAAGAGAACAAACACAAACTAGAGAAGGAAAATTACAAAACAAAACAGAAATAATAAAATGCCCACTTGCCATATAGACACCTACTGTGTGCAGTACACAAACGCACACATACTCTCAGACACAAACACAAACATACAGAGCCCGCGTATGTCCAAAACGCCAACACACTGGCAAACACACACTCATCTTATCAGCAAGCAGAGTGGGAGAGGGCCAACCGGATCTTTCTTTCTTTCTTTCTCTCTCTCTCTCTCTCTCTCTTTCTCTCGGTGGTAATGTGGCGGAATGGGGTCGTTCTGTTTTGGCACTAAGACTTCCCACATGTCTTAGAAGCCCACTCCCACTGGCTGCCTGCATTACGGGGCCTCTTCCCTCCCACTGTGTCCTGCATGGCTCTGAATCATTACCTCTGACAAAGCCCTTTCTGTGTGAGCGATCACTGCTATCTTCCAGTGACAAACACCCATGCCATCGCCCCTCTGGATAATTCAACCTGGACTCAAGGGTCGACTTAACATAGTAACTGTACATTTGTTCCACACCATTTAGTATGATATGTTACTTTTCGTATGATATGCATTAATTTGTGGATCTCCATCATCCTTTTCAAAATTACGTCCTCCAATTCAAATGATATGTTACAAACTCCAATTTGTGCAATATGTTACGGATTGCCAATATATTGATTGATATGTTATGAATTCCAATGTGTTGTGGTTAACATTAGCTAGATAGGTAACATTATCTAGGCTGGGGATTACGGTTACGGGGTTAGGGTTAGAGTAAGGGGTTAAGGTTAGGGTTAGGATAATGTTACGATCGTTTATAGATGGATTGGACCAAGGTGCAGCGTGGTAAGCGTACATCTTTCTTTATTTTGATGAACACCAAAAAAACAACAAAAGATAACCAAATGTAAAGTTCTGCAGGCTACACAGCAACTAACAAAATCAAGACCCCACAACTGAAGGTGGGAAAGGGCTGCCTAAGTATGATCCCCAATCAGATACAACGATAAACAGCTGCCTCTGGTTGGGAACCATACTAGGCCTACAAAGAAATGGAAACATAGATTTGCCCACCCAAGTCACACCCTGACCTAACCAAATAGAGAATAAAAAAGGCTCTCTCAGGTCAGGGCGTGACAGGTAAGGGTTAGCTAACATGCTAAGTAGTTGCATAGTTTCTAATTAGATGAAGTGCTAAAGTTGTCCTTGATGTGATTCAAACACACAACTTTCGGCTTGCTAGACATTTACATTATACGCCTGACCAACCTCCTTACTTTCATTTTTGGCTTAAGTAACCTACTGTCCTATGCAACCATACCATACATAACATCATACTAATTGTAGGGGCACAAATTTAGATGTACTATGTTACGCCTGGTCTATGAGGCCAGGCTGGATATTTACTAGTCTGTATGGAGATGACCTACAGACTAGCTGCTGGTGGCTGCACACTATCATAGTTAGCATCAGCGGGACACGGTTAGCTTTCAATAGCTTCACAGCTGCAAAACACAGGAAAGGCAAGGACACTACTAGCATGGTTAGATTTAGGCTGTCATAACATGACCTCAATATGAATTAATAACAGTTCATTCATAAATAAATCCATGGTCCTTTATGCAACTGTGATTGTGCTTTATTAGCATGCTAGCGTTAACATGCCACAAAGATGGAGGCAAAGCATGCTGTATTCTCGGGAGAGAGGTCTCTAAGTTTTGCTTGATTGGGTTGTGCTGTGGTGTGTCCTAGTAGCCCACTCCAGTCACCATCAACAACCCAGCCCCAGCTCTGTCCTCCAGGGCCCCCAAACATGACTTAATCAGACCAGCAACATACAGAAATAGCAGGAGGGCCACATGGTTCTACCATGACTACCAACTACCTCTTTATTATTGTGGTACTTAAACAACACATGACTCTCACCCGTCCTGCCTCCCCATTCTTCACTACTGGGTCTTGGTGCTATATTTGGGTTAAGACTTACGTAAGGTGACATATAGAGGTCAGCCTATGTGTGAGTGGGGCTGTATCTAACCACTACGTTCAATTTAGTTCTGTGAAGCGGCAAGCCGGCTCGGTGGCAGAATAAATGTATCTTTTCCCATGGCAACAGTAGTGGGTGGGAGATCTATAAAGGTTTGCTGTGTATTGTGTCAGAAGCAGCGTAATTGTAGCCCATTAAATCAGCAGGGTGTCCAGCAGGGTATAGCTGTGATGAAACACTGTGCTGCCTCTGCCTCCACCAGGCGTTGCAGGGTCAGCAGGCTGGGGACCACCTGGATGATTTAAGGCCTGACTCGCTGCTTAATACTTAATGAGAGTGCGGTGTGTAATACGGAGCCTCTGGATGTCTTCCAACAGCCAAGCTAGCCTGCACTGGGGCTGGGGCAGCACCGGGAGGGTAGACTTTCTGGACGAGGCTGGGAAGGAGAGGTCTAATCCCTTATGGTGAATTTATACTGTAGGTGGAGCCTCTGTAGTTTACCTTATACTCCTGTACTGTATGGCTGGCCACGTCCTCCCCCAAAATCAAAACCAATTTCTTGCATTTTAAAGGTCCAATGCAGCTGTTCTTTAAAAAAAATCTCAATATTAAATCATTTCTGGATAAAAATGAAGTAGTTTTCCATTAAAGTGGTCAAAAATAAATAAACAATCGTTTTTTTTTTTTAACAAAAACTATTTCTCAAGCAAGAATGTCGCTAGGACTGTTTGGGGGTGCTCTGGGTGGGGAGAACATGGGCACCAAAATGTCCTGTTTTTAATGTATTTTCAACCAGCAACTGTCAGGAAATAACAGCTGAAATGATCAGCTGTTGTACACTATGATACAACATTTAATATGATACTGAATTTTGACTGCACTGGGCCTTTACAAGGTTTTCCATTACTCATGGCCTCTCTGGAAGGTATGTAGAAAGCATAGAGAAAGAGAGGAAATAGTTGAGTGGTGTTTTAAGGACAATACAGGAAATGTAATAGGTGTGAACATTTTTACCAATTCAATTTCAGCCTCAAAGCATTTTTTTAATGAAACAACTTTATTTGGTTGACTTGCCACTTTATATTTAATACAAAAATATCTAAACATAAATACCCATTGTTTGTTTTTTTAGGTGAACATGAAGAGGACTATTCAAAGATGCTCTATTGGTCAATATTCTTAACATGTGCAAAAATAAATGGAGCCGATATCTTATAACAATCTGTCCGTCTAGGCTTTTATCCATAACATGGCCCAGGCATAAAACAAGCCTTGGAAGGTAAGTAAGCCTTGTCTGAGCAAGAACGGCCCATAGGGGTAAGAGCCTGTCTTCTGCAGTGTGAAGTTGTGCAAATGCACCCCCTGGACAGGACGCTAGTCTATCACAGGGCCTTACCCCAATCCATCTAATTAATGTTAAGTGCCAAGCAGAGGCATCAGGTCCCATTCTCAACTGGGCATTGAACCCCCAACCTTTCAATCTAATGGTGGACTCTTTAACCACATGCCAAGGCAGTTGTCCATTATCTATCTGGTTTGAGACATTCAATAGGGTATGCACCATTTTCTTTTTTCATGTTATGGTAATTCTAGCACAGATAGAAACTGCAAGTTTATATGTTTCTATATATGTAAAGCGAATAAGAAAAGATGTGACATTATATGATTACATTTTTTATTTGCATCACAAAGTGCCTGAAATGCGTTCAAATGGTTTCGGAAAGTTCACGAAAACATCAGGGAACATCTGGTATGAATTGTGTTTGTAGAAAATAAGATCTGCATTGTATTCAATTGGGGTTGAGGCACTGGTCCTTCTAACAAGACATGCATGGCTTGTGAGCGTTGTAGAAGGACATAGATGTTTGTGTTCCTGAGAGTCGTAGCTTTCAGTGATGGGGCCATAATAGCTAATAGCTCCAGCCATTCAAAAGTTAGAGCTACATTTATAGGAAGATTATTGGGGGAGAGAAAATAACCCTCTGGAACATTGGAGGGACTTGTCCCCCTCACTTATATGCCGGCTACTCCTAGGATTTACCGACATACTGCACTGTACAACACACCTAAAGGTGTAGATGTAAACCACACATCCACACATGCTTGACTCCTATACACCACACACACACACACACACACACACACACACACACACACACACACACACACACACACACACACACACACACACACACACACACACACACACGTGTCCCCTGTGTGATCCCTGTGGTTACTTCTGCACACAGACGGCTCATCTCTTGCCTTGTCCCGGGCCCAGATTTACAGCGGTCCCCTCCCTCGCCTCTACAACTTGTTCCCCCCCAGGCTTTGTCCTGTTGTTCATCATTTTTTCATTTTTCAGGCCTCGCGCACATCACACCATCAATCAGGATCTCTGGATACCTTGTCATTCAGCAATTTCCTGGAGGAAAATATAGAGCCTTTTTTCAGGGAAGGGGATAAAACAACAGGCTTTACACACAGCAGCAGCTTATACCAGGGTTGCATTGGCGTGTTGCTGTCAAGCTGTGTGCAGTGATAGGTGAGTGGGAATCAAAGGCACATTAGTCGACTGAGATGATGTGGTTTAAAGTAGACGATGTCATTATTACTACAGGTGTTTGGCCAACGCATAATGTGGCCATTATCTGAGCAGTAGCTACAGCACTTCTCCCCTCGGTTCAGAGGTGTTTATTGGTTTATTAGGATCTCTTGCTGCCTCACTGTACTAACTTAATGCAATGGAATTGAAATGGAGCAAGATAGTGGTGTTCTCTCTCCTCTCCAGCAGCTGGGGGAACTGTGTCATGTACCCTGTTAATGTTATTTCATTACCAGACACGATTTAGTAGGCGCTGTGCCCTGCAGAGGTGACAATGAATTATAACGGCCAGTGTGTGTGTGCCTATATCCGCGCATGTGCATTGTGTGTTATTTTGTGTGTCCGTGTGCCGACATGAGGGAAAGAGACAGAGAAAGGGAGGAAGTCAGAGAGATACAGAGAGACTCTCTGGGGTTTAGAGCGAATGCTCATTAAGGCCTCCTATAGCACAGGGAGCTCATCCCTCACACTGCCAGCGTCTGGCTCTACTACGCTCTGCTTCCTCACTGAGTCCTTTCCCCTACTGTCTCTCTCCTCTCTCCTTTCTCTCCCCCCTCTCTCTCCTCTCATCTCTCTCTCCTCTTTTTTCTTTCCTCTCTCTCATGCTCTCTCTCCTGCTCTCTCTTTCCTCTCCCCTCTCTCTCTCCTCTCTCTCTCCACTCATCTCTCTCTCCTCTTTTTTCTTTCCTCTCTCCCCTGCTCTCTCTCTCCTGCTCTCTCTCCTGCTCTCTCTCTCCTCTTTCCTCTCTCCTCTCTTCCCTGCTCTCTCTCTTCTCTCTCCTCTTTCCATTCTCCTCTCTCCTCTTTCCTCTCTCCCCTGCTCTCTCTCCTGCTCTCTCTCCTGCTCTCTCTCACCACTTTCCTCTCTCCTCTCTTCCCTGATCTCTCTCTTCTCTCTCCTCTTCCCATTCTCCTCTCTCCTCTTTCCTCTCTCCTCTCTCCCCTGCTTCCTCACTGCCCTCTCTCCTCTCCTCTCTTTCCTCTCTTTCCTCTCTCCTCCCCAGCCTCACTATTTGCTCCTGTACTCAGAGGGTGCCATGATGCAGCCTGGCATGTGTGCATACGTTTGTGTGTATCTGTGTGTGTGATGGGGGGTATAGGAGCACGGGGGGTGGTGACGTTATCCGTCACCCAGACAGGGAGCCCGCTGTCGGCTTGATTACTCTAGCCAGCCAAACGCTTGACCCGCGGGCGGCAGGAGCATTATCCACCCCGGCCCTGCCTTTGTCTAATGGCCGCTCACCGTGATCAATGGCCTCTCTATCTGTTGAGCGGTGAAGCTCAGTACCCACACTCCACCAACTGGCTCCCGGGAAAGGCCACAAGACTCCTCAGGAAATACCTATGTGTCATACATCAGCATACTGTATATGTGTACATTAATTAGACTGTAGTGTCGTAGATCAAAGTGAGACGTAGATTCATCAGCTGATCAACACAAATAGCTATTTTTACACACTACTGTCGTGTCTTTGGCATCATTAAAAGTGAAGACTGTTATTTTATCAAATCAATTTTCTGTAATTATTATTACGTGATTAAGCTAATCATGTAAATGTAATTAACTAGGAAGTTGGGGCACCAAGGAAATTCTTCAGATTACAAAGTTATAATTTTCCTAATATAACTCTTCAGATATTTAAATATCTGATCAATTCGTCTTCTAATTAATGAATTATTATTTACCTCACATCAGTCTCATTCCAAACAACGTAAATTGTTATCTGCACGAACCCAGCCTTTACTATGAATCATCCATACACCGATTGGCTTAATCATTTATTTGCTAACTAAATAATCACAGAAATGCATATTTAAAAAATATATATATATTTCACCTTTATTTAACCAGGTAGGCTAGTTGAGAACAAGTTCTCATTTACAACTGCGACCTGGCCAAGATAAAGCAAAGCAAGTGTGCAAGTAGAGATACTGGGGTGCAAAGGAGCGAGATAAATAAATAAATACATTATGGGATGAGATAGTTGGATGGGCTATTTACAGATGGGCTGTGTACAGGTGCAGTGATCTGTGAGCTGCTCTGACAGCTGATGATTACATTTAGTGAGGGAGTTATAAGTCTCCAACTTCAGCGATTTTTGCAGTTCGTCCCAGTCATTGGCAGCAGAGAACTGGAAGGAAAATGAGGAAATGGCTTTCGGGGTGACCAGTGCAATATACCTGCTGGAGCGCGTGCTACGGGTGGGTGCTGCTATGGTGACCAGTGAGCTGAGATAAGGACGGAGCTTTACCTAGCAAAGACTTATAGATGACCTGGAGCCAGTGTGTCTGGCGACGAGTATGAACGAGTATGAAGCAAGGGCCAGCCAACGAGAGCGTACAGGTCGCAGTGGCGGGTAGTATATGGGGCTTTGGTGACAAAACGGATAGCACTGTGATAGACTGTATCCAATTTGTTGAGTAGAGTGTTAGAGGCTATTTTGTAAATGACATCGCCGAAGTCAAGGATTGGTAGGATGGTCAGTTTTACGAGGGTATGTTTGGCAGCATGAGTGAAGGATGCGTTGTTGCGAAGTAGGAAGCCGATTCTAGATTTAATTTTGGATTGGAGATGTTTAATGTGAATCTGGAAGGAGAATTTACAGTAACCAAACACTTGGGTGACAAGTCAAGTTTCTTCAGCCTCCTGAGGTTGAAGAGGCTGTCCCATCGATGTGGATAGGGGGATGCTCCCTCTGCTGTTTCCTGAAGTCCACAAACATTTCCTTTGTTTTGTTGATGTTGAGTGAGAGCTTGTTTTCCTGACACTACACTCCGAGTGCCCTCACCTCCTCCTCCTTGTAGGCTGTCTCGTCGTTGTTGGTAGTCAATCCCATTACTGTTGTGTCGTCTGCAAACGCGATGACTGAGTTGGAGGCGTGCATGGCCACGCTGTCGTGGGTGAACAGGGAGTACAGGAGGGGGCTGAGCACGCACCCTTGTGGGCCCCCAGTGTTGAGGGTCAGCGAAGTGGAGATGTTGTTTCCTACCTTCACCACCTGGGGGCGGCCGTCAGAAAGTCCAGGACCCAATTGCACAGGGCGGGGTTGAGACCCAGGGCCTCCAGCTTGATGATGAGCTTGGATATGTAGCGATTGGATATGTCCATAAACACACCAGCCAGCTGTTCTGCACATGCTCTGAGGACGCGGCTAGGGATTCCGTCTGGGCCAGCAGCCCTGCGAAGGTTAACACGTTTAAATGTTTTACTTACATTGGCCACGGGGAAGGGGGGGGGGCAGTCCTTGTTAGTGGGCCATGACGGTGGCACTGTACTCTCCACAAAGTGGACAAAGAAGGTGTTTAGTTTGTCTGGGAGCAAGACGTTGGTGTTCGTGACGGGGCTGGTTTTCCTTTTGTAGACCGTGATTGTCTGTAGACCCTGCCACATGCGTCTCGTGTCTGAGCTGTTGAATTGCGATTCCACTTTGTCTCTATACTAACATTTTGCCTGTTTGGTTGCCTTGCGGAGGGAATAACTACACTGTTTGTATTCGGCCATATTCCCAGTCACCTTTCCATGGTTAAATGGAATGGTTTGCACTTTCAGTTTTGCGCGAATGCCGTCATCTAGTCACATTGGGTACAACATGTCCTATACACTTCCTTATAAACTCACTCACCGAATCAGTGTATCCGTCAATATTATTCTCAGTGGCTACCCGGAACATAGTCCATGTGATAAAAACAATCTTGAAGCGTGGATTCCGATTGGTCAGACCAGCGTAGCACGGGTGCTTCCTGTTTGAGTATCTGCCTATAGGAAGGGAGGAGGAAAATGGAGTCGTGGTCAGATTTGCCAAAAGGAGGGCGGGAAGGGTCTTGTATGCATCGGAAGTTAGAGTAACAGTGGTCCAGCGTTTTTTCCAGCGCGAGTGATAAAGACAATATGTTGATAGAATTTATGTTGCCTTGTTCTCAAATTAGCTTTGTTAAAGTTCCCAGCTACTTGATCTCTGTCCATGAATGGTGTAGCAGTGCGGACGATTTTTTGTCATTGTCCCATGTACATTTTTATGTTTTTTTAATCTTTTTTGTATATATTTCAATATATTTCAATCTCTTTTTCCATTTTTAAATGAAATATACCATCCGGAAACCCACCTCACCCAATGTGATACGGATCTGCTATTTTTAGATCTTATAGCTAGAACCTACATCAGAAGCTAGTCATCAGAAGCTAACCAGCTAATTAGCTACTAGCTATTGATGCATTGTTAGCCACTGCTAACGGCCTTTACCTTTATCGCAGACTCCAGCCACTTTTAGCCTGGATAATACCTGCCAGTCTGCACAGCGTGATATAAACCCTGAGCATATCGGACTTCTTTTCTCCACTTGGCTACACAGCTGATGCCTCCTGGACTCTCCACTAACACGACTAGAAGCCACTACATAACCGGATTCCTGCCGTAAGCTCTGGACCTTTGCATCGGATCATCGCAGCTAGCTAGCTGCTACCGAGTGACTATAGTGGCTAACGCCCTTGTCCCGAAGCTAGCACCAGTTAGCCTCGAGCCAGGCGCATCTCCCGGCTAACAAACGAAATTACTCCAGCTACAATGCCTCTTTTGCCAATTGGCATGGACCCTTTGTCGACATGGAGCCCCGCCGATCCATCACGACTGGTCTGCTGACGTAATTCCGTCCGATGTGCCCTCAACCGGCCATTGCCGGATGTCACCAAAGCCCCATATACTACCCACCACTGCAACCTGTATGCTCTCGTCGGCTGGCCCTCGCTACATATTCGTCTCCAGACCCACTGGCTCCAGGTCATCTATAAGTCTTTGCTAGGTAAAGCTCCATCTTATCTCAGATCGCTGGTCACCATAACAACACCCTCCCGTAGCACGCGCTCCAGAAGGTATATCTCACTGGTCATCCCCAAAGCCAACACCTCTTTGGCCGCCTTTCCTTCCAGTTCTCTGCTGCCAATGACTGGAACGAATTGCAAAAATCGCTGAAGTTGGAGACTTATAACTCCCTCACTAACTTTAAGCATCAGCTGTCTGAGCAGCTTACCGATCGCTGCGCCTGTACACAGCCCATCTGTAAATAACCCACCCAACTACCTACGTAATCCCCACATTGATTTTAATTACTTTTTTTTTGCATTTTTGCACACCAGTATTTCTACTTGCACATCATCATCTGCACATATATCACTCCAGTGTTAATTTGCTAAATTGTAATTACTTTGCTACTATGGCCTATTTATTGCCTTACCTCCTTACTCCATTTGCACACACTGTATATAGATTTTTCTATTGTGTTATTGACTTTACTTTTGCTTATCCCACGTGTAACTCTGTGTTGTTGTTTTTTGTCGCACTGCTTTGCTTTATCTAGGCTAGGTTGCAGTTCTAAATGAGAACTTGTTCTCAACTGGCCTACCTGGTAAATATGCTGATGCTCCAGATACTCAACTAGTCTACCGAAGGGCAGTTGTATTGCTTCTTTAATCAGAACAACAGCTTTCAGCTGTGCGAATACAATTGCAAAAGGGTTTGCTAATGATCAATTAGCCTTTTAAAATTATAAACTTGAATTAGCTAACATAACGTGCCTTTGGAACACAGGAGTGATGGTTGCTGATAATGGACCTCTATACGCCTATGTAGATATTCCATAAAAAATCTGCCATTTCCAGCTACAATAGTCATTTACAACATTAACAATGTCTACAATGTATTTCTGATCAATTTGATGTTACTTTAATGGACAAAAAAATTGCTTTTCTTTCAAAAACAAGGACATTTCTAATTGACCCCAAACTTTTGAATGGTAGTGTATGTCTGATTCTTATGAGAGGTTTTTTATTTTGGTTCTACTGTTGCCTATGCCTTTATCCCTTTCAAATCAAACACACACATTCTATACATGACTTGTCCTACAGCAGTGTACTTCCTGTACCCTCTACATTAACCAGGTTTATCTCCCTGTGCGTCATGTCCCATTACGTTTTCCTCATAAACAAAACCCACCGCCTTACTTGATCTTTCCCAACTCCCATTTGTCCTCTGGATCTCCAAGGTTACCACGTCCATGGATGTCCCAGCACAGGGAGAGATCTGTCAACAAACTTCTGAGGACTTTCTCACTTGGCAAACTTAAAGGGGGAACTAGCTATCGCAGGTGTCCCAGGAGGTAATCAAGCCACTCCACTCCCTCCATGTGCCTGTATCTTTAAACAGAATAGATAAAGGAGGCGTGGGTCACGCTGGAGAGCACAGGTACTCGGCAGGAAAAGTTCAGCGTATTGATGTGTTGCAAAGGACTGCGACTTCACAGAGCTAGGAGCCCGTTAGGTTGCTGGCATAGTACCTGTTCAGGTACTCATAAGGGATACAGGTTAGCACCCCAAGATATTGACTTGCCAAGAAGATTGCTCACTCTCTTTCTCTCTCTCTATCTCTCTCTCTCTCTCTCTCTCTCTCTCTCTCTCTCTGGCTTTAAAAAAATGGATAAATGACTTGCTTATTCACTGGAAACTAATGATCCACCAATGTCTTTCTGTCTTGGTGCTGAAAGTGGAGAAGAGTCTTTGATGATGGAGAATTGTCTTGGTGCTGAGAGTGGAGAAGAGTCTTTGATGATGGAGAATTGCGGCTGACACATAAAAGCTGGAGGGCCCCCCGAGACGCTCCCTATCCCTCATGCTACTTAGTTATGTGTTACACTGTTATCACTATGGTAACCCAGAGTTATTTAATTTTATCGTCGCCACCACAGTTCAAGCTGAAGGCAGAGCCTATAGTGAGAGAGAGAGAGAGAGCAGAGTTGTCTCTTTCACTCTCTCTCCTCTCTGTCTATCTCTCCTTTGTTTCTGTCTCCTTGAGTTAGGAGTTCTGCTTTGCTAGTGTGAATCTGAAGAGACCTGTTATTGTATGTATGAGATGTTAAATGATATTGAAAGGAAGAACCGTTGGTTTGGCTCTCCTTCCCCCCTCCTGCTCCTCAGGTCAGGCTAACCAGTATGAATAAACATGAGGTCTCAACGCCGGTCAACTGTTTGGGAGTGATAAGCTGCTCATGTGTTTGACTCGAGCCAAACAGCAGTAGAGTGCCTCGCTTGGCCAGTGTACTGAAGTCAGTCGTCCAAGGACAGAATGGTCTGGGTAAAGGTCAAGGTATTGAGCTGTGGACATACAGAATTGTCACTCTGATCTTTTTATTGTGAGTTCTCCTTTAAGTTCTTCAGCGGGTTAGCTTTTCTTTATTAATGAATCTGTGATTCCTTCTTTCAAAGCTCATATTGTGGAATATCTACTGCATTATTTAGCTGTATAACCACTTCCAAGCTGATGGGGCAAGGAAACTTTCCCTGAGAAAACGTGAAATGTTCAAGCCTTTTCCTCCCATCTCTATTTTTCACTTTCTCATTTCGGCATGAGTTGACTTGATTTGATTTGAAGCCTGCCACTTTCAGTTTGACTTGAGCTCCCAGGCCTATTTGCCAGTAGAGAGAGGATCGAGGTCCGATTTGGACCAAGGGCTTGATACATTTTACAGACTGCTTTTAAATACAACATTCTTCTTCATTCAAATGTAACCTATTACCACAACATCTGTTTTGACATGTAGTCACAGTCATGGAAGGACAATAAGCATACCTGAACTAATTTATATCACTATTATTATACCGTAGATATGGGTTCTGACTTGGTGTACAGGGAGAATACTGTAAGAACGGCCCATGTTCTGAATTATGTCGCTGTACATTTAAAAAATGATGAACAAATAGTTATATTGACCTCGTCCGTCCTATATCGCTCATTATTGTCTTAATCAAAATTACGGATTGCCTCTTATCCTCTCGTCGTTCAATTATGCCATAGTTTCTACATCTCAATTATCAGTAGAAACCACATTTGTTTAAGCAAGTCAGCCGTATCGGCTATGGTTTTTTTTTAAGGCCGTAAAATGAGGCTGAATGAACTGTTTCGCTGCCAGACAAGGCTCCAATGAAAGCCAGGTTTAGCAGTGGTAAGGATTCACTCCATTGCTGAAAAGAAAGCTCTGCTGTTGGGACAGCTTTATGTAGGCCATAACAGTTTGTGGGAAACGTTTGTCACCATTATAGTGCAATTCATTGATTGTTTAGTGTTGTGTTGTGTAGTGGCATTGCTGGCAAGCATCTAAAAAAATGTTGGGGAGTTTGCCCCACCAAGATTTACATGCTAAAATCACCACTGTGACAGAGACATGGGGTTGTGAGGGTGTGTTGTATCTGATGGGTCTGACAGAGACATGGGGATATGAGGGTGTGTTGTATCTGATGAGGCTGACAGAGACACAGGGATGTGAGGGTGTGTTGTATCTGATGGGACTGACAGAGACATGGGGATATGAGGGTGTGTTGTATCTGATGGGGCTGACAGAGACATGGGGATATGAGGGTGTGTTGTATCTGATGGGGCTGACAGAGACATGGGGATATGAGGGTGTGTTGTATCTGATGGGGCTGACAGAGACATGGGGATGTGAGGGTGTGTTGTATCTGATGGGGCTGACAGAGACATGGGGATATGAGGGTGTGTTGTATCTGATGGGGCTGACAGAGACATGGGGATGTGAGGGTGTGTTGTATCTGATGGGGCTGACAGAGACATGGGGATATGAGGGTGTGTTGTATCTGATGGGGCTGACAGAGACATGAGGATGTGAGGGTGTGTTGTATCTAATGAGGCTGACAGAGACATGGGGATGTGAGGGTGTGTTGTATCTGATGGGGCTGACAGAGACATGAGGATGTGAGGGTGTGTTGTATCTAATGAGGCTGACAGAGACATGGGGATGTGAGGGTGTGTTGTATCTGATGGGGCTGACAGAGACATGGGGATGTGAGGGTGTGTTGTATCTAATGAGGCTGACAGAGACATGGGGATGTGAGGGTGTGTTGTATCTAATGAGGCTGACAGAGACATGGGGATGTGAACTGCTTGCCAACCCTTAGACCACAACACCTATTGCATTGAGCTCACAGGGAGTGTATTATTACATCTAGCAAGGAATCTGATCAACTCTTTATTTATTCTACAAATAAACAGACAGTGAAGAGGCACACAGGCCAATATCCCTCCTCAAGACTCCATTGTGTCTGAGGTACAGTGGAGGGTGTGTAGAGAAGCTGATCCTAACATACTGTGCAATCTCGAGTAGTTTCAGGTGAGATGAGGTAGACCTGTGTTTAAATGACAACTAACTACCTCAAATGACACCAGAGTCATGGTTTCATTACCTCTTGTGTGCAGTATACTATTCAAACAGCACATTATCACAACTTAAAAAATACAGTCACATGGAGTTATAGTAGCTAATGTGTGAAGCAGTCTGTGGCTGTGGATAAGCGTGTGCACCTCTATGTACATGGCTGTGCCTGTGGATGGCCATGAATCTGTCTAGTCCTGGGGTCAGGGAAAGCTCAATGTTAAACAGTGAGGGGGGGGGGGGTACGCCTGTGTGCGGGTGCATGAGCGGTATGGCAGACGTGATCCCCGGACCCGGCCTGTTCTCCCCTAGTGGGTCATTCAGCCCCTCTCCCTGTCTCTAATCCCGTCTGTCCGGGGGAGATAGGGAGGAGCGGCTGGCCACGGCACACCCGGGGCACCGCAAACACAATCACAGGCCTTTCACAGACACTTAACGGGGTTTTGCGCTTGTTCAACAAGGCAAAACGCGGCAGGAGGGATCAATTTAATACAAGGCCTGACTCGAATGGAAAGAGGGTTAATAAATAAGCAATGACAGTGAGGGCTGCCGCCACAATTTATGCAGCGCTTGCTTCCTCCCCACTTCCTCACTCCTTGTTTTCCAGAAGCCTCTCCCCATATTAAGGCACGGTGTAGTTCCTGTCTCCAGAACATATTGGGGAGAGCTGGGGAGGTAGGGAAATCAGCAGACTCCTCTCTCATCACGGTGTTATTTTAATAAATCACTGCTGCCATTGCTTGCTACATTAATTCCTGGGGCCCGGAGGGCTATGATGGTACCAGCAGTGATCTACATGAGGCGCTAAATGATGTGGGGGATCCCCCAGTGAGAGAACAGAGACCCCCTGAATATCCTCATCTCCCCTGAACACCTCAGGCCCCTCCCCTCAGCTTGGCTGGCTCACACCCTGGGCTCCAACTGGGCCGGCCCGCTCGCCCGCCAGCCCTCCACCGCTGACATGATAATCAGCAGAGAGAGAGAGAGAGCCAGGTGCCGCCGCAGTGCACATACAAATGAGTGGAGCATACATACATCTATAGCTAGGAGGGAAGTCACCTGACCCAGAGACCCAGAGCGCCTCACACCACATCACCCACATGCCCCTCTCTAGTGGCTTCATTGAGTTCTCTCATACTGGCACTGCTGTTTGATATGATGCATCTTCAGTAGGTATAGACACCCTAATAAACACAGAGACCCCGGGAGCCATGTTGAGTGAGATGGAAGTCTACATAAGATGCGAACAGGATGTAGATGCTTATAGCCTCTGGAGGATTGCTTCTTTTATTCTTGTTAATTTCATGAGACGGTAGGCTCAACTCAATATATTTCCAGTCACAGATTTTTTTTTTTTTTCCTCTCGTCAAATAAATTGTAGTATGGTTTGAGGTACAGTGAAAATAGCTGGTAGACCATTCTCACAGGTAGTGGTATACACTTGCAGTTTTCCTGTGTGCGTGGGCAGCAGGTGTATCAACAAAGACTGCATTAACATTGCTGTGGCATAGGTTTGATTGAATTTGGCCCAGTGTGATTGTACTGGAGGTGGTAGCAGTTGTAGTAGGCCTAGTAGTCATAGTGATGGCTCTACTGATGGAGGATGTGTGCGTATCCCTCCACCGGAGGTTCCCAGACCCCGGCAACATCAGTTGCATCTTTTCATTTATCACAGAGAGAGAGAGAGAGAGAGAGAGAGAGAGAGAGAGAGAGAGAGAGAGAGAGAGAGAGAGAGAGAGAGAGAGAGAGAGAGAGAAAGAGTTCTCCATTGGTATGCGCAGACAAAGCCGTTAGATTCACCCCCCAGAATACTGCTGGGAGATTATACCCTTCTTTCTTCACACAGCGGGGAACGGGCCACCGCAAATGGAACGCTTGAGAGTGTGTGGCGTGCCGTGAATGACAGAGCGCCGTACACACTCCAAGCAATGACCCCAAACTCAAGGACTTGCTCCAAATGTCCTCATCTCTCATGCTTCCTGTTTTCGCTGGAAGCTCAAAAAGTGTCGTACTGGGATGGACAGCGGGAGTCCACAGGCAGACTGTCAGAGTGCAGATGCCAACGTTAGAGGGTGTCAGCCTGGGCTGGGCCCACAGAAACTATTGAAAACACTTGTGAAATATGTAGATCAAAATCTAAGTTCTTCGCAACATATTTCTGTATAACAGCTGTTTTATTGGAGTATTTTAGGCGCTACAGAGTTAGTTGACGTAGGAACCAGATGTTAGAGCAGAGTTAGTTGTCGTAGGAACCAGATGTTAGAGCAGAGTTAGTTGCCGTAGGAACCAGATGTTAAGCAGCCTTAAACCTGAAAGCCTTAACTGGTGAAACGGACATGTCTGTTTGGATATTGCAACAACAAAGAAGATACTGCAAACAACGAACACTGTTTTATTTTCTCGGACATCATTGCAGGCGTGAAAGAACAGCTTTTACCACACTGACAGATTCTCCTCTCCTTTTCATCAACAAAACAAAAACAATAACAAAGGCGTTGGGCCGGACAGCGGCACTGTTTCCCCAAATACTGATTCCATCTTTAAGTGCAGTAAGTAGCAGGTGTCAAATGAATTCCCAGTGAAAAGGTGATACAGGAAAGATACAGTCTGATGAGTATTTACATGGATCTACATAGGATATTTCCCAAATACACAGCCTCAACTCGGCCTACACTGCCGAACCAACTATAGCATGTTGGAGTACCAACCAGGGCCCGCTTTCCTATGCATCTTTCCTACAACGCCGAAGATGTACAGTAACACCAGTTTCCCAAAAGACCACACAGAAAGAACGGTCGCTGAGCTCCGTTGTTGGAGCATGTGTCGAGACTGATAGGATGGACAGAAAGACAGCGCTGCTCTCGGATCAGCTTTCTCCATTCAAATCTGTCCTTAACATTATAATTATTTCACTATACGATGGATTACCCGAAAAATAATTTTTGGAGAAGTGACTGACTAAGTAGGCCTGTAGGGGAAAATATGAATGTGCCAAACTATTTGTAGTAAGTAGGCCTGTAGGGGAAATATGAATGTGCCAAACTATTTGTAGTAAGTAGGCCTGTAGGGGAAAATATGAATGCCCAAACTATTTGTAGTAAGTAGGCCTGTAGGGGAAAATATGAATGCCCAAACTATTTGTAGTAAGTAGGCCTGTAGGGGGAAAATATGAATGTGCCAAACTATTTGTAGTAAGTAGGCCTAAATAATGCTTGTTCTTGACATACACCAGTGTTAGAGGGTGGCAGCCTGGGTAAGGCAGCCTGGGGGTAAGGCAGCCTGGGTAGGGTAGCCTGGGTAAGGCAGCCTGGGGGTAAGGCAGCCTGGGTAAGGCAGCCTGGGGGTAAGGCAGCCTGGGCAAGGCAGCCTGGGGGTAAGGCAGCCTGGGTAAGGCAGCCTGGGTTAGGGTTACACAAACTACTGAAACCACTTCATTGTAATATGGAGATCAATATGTAGGTTATTCACAATAAATATCTGTCTACCAGCTGTTGTACTGAAGTATTTAGGGGCTACAGAGTTCGGCTGTAGAGTATAGCCTATCAGACATAGTAAATGCTAAATCATTATCAGTGACTTAACGTTACATCATCTTTACAATGAAACCAGACACTGTCTGTAAATTGAGATGCAGTATTGAATAGCAATACACAAAGGAAAGCAAGGCAATACATGATCTGTAATGTTGTGACAACAGGCCATCTGCCCTCTACTATGTAGCTCACAATCACTTTACCTTTCATGGATGGCTAGTAATGACTTACATTGATTGTGTCATGCTAATACCAAATCTTAAGCCGTGTGTGCTTATACCTCTCCTGACCCCATATTTCCAGACTCCCTCTTTCTGTAGAGAACACACCCCTCCTCATCCCTTTCCCCCAACCATTAAACTGCATCTGAACATAAGACTTAATTGATGAAAGGAGGGCCTGTCTTCATTTATAAGCAGGCATCCACCAAACTAATCTGGCTGTGTTGTGAAGTCTGTCCTTTCCATTAAGTGGGACACATTATCTCCTAATCAAATTAAAGTCATTTAATTGTTGCCCTCCCTTGATAGATCCGGTGAAAAAAGGAGGCGAGCCGTGTTTGCTGAAGGGGGATGTGTGCAGATTGAACAGGGCCTGTGTCATTACGGTATGAATTTGTAAATAACCAAAGCGTCATGTCATGTCTTTGCTTTGAACCTTTCTATAGGGTGAAGTTGAGTTTTACATTTGATCCACTCTCCCAGCTCAGTGGATACCCAAAACAATTGAGGCTAAGTACCTAGCTGAAGGGGCACTAGCTATGTGACCCTATGAACGATTGACCTCTGTAACCTACTGATCACTAGTCTCATTTCTTAATCACTACTCTTGTGTGTGTGTGTGTGTGTGTGTGTTTGTGTGTGTGTGTGTGTGTGTGTGTGTGTGTGTGTGTGTGTGCTACAAACTAAACCACCTGTGCTGGCCAATGTGTTAGCTGGCGGTTCTGTCCCTGCTACATGGTTTGCAGGCTGCTATTACCTGAGTCATCCTGTGATTAAGAATGGGAGTCTCTGTGTGGAATGGGGCCGGTCTGTCCGCCTCTGTCCTACCAGCCCAGCACTGTGTAGGCCCTGGGGGGTCCCCATGGTAACCAGAGTGAAGGATACCCCCGCAGACTCTGGCCCTGGCCACCGCCGCCGCTGCCCGCCATGGGGTGATCCCTGGGCGTGTGATAAATGAAGGAGCGTGGGATCGTTTGTCCCACTGATAGAGTTTTATCCCCTGCCCTTTCAGAGCAGTCAGACCATAAAGAGAGAGCCACGGCCAAGCGTGACAGGTTAACCCAACAGTAATAGAATACTCCTAATGGTCTGGTCTGGGCCAGGGGTTGGAGCCACCGGCCACAACAGCCAGACGTCCGCTCCACCTCTATCATTATAGGTGCTCTGGGACCACGTCACCCACTTTGTGGTTGTCACAGAGAGTAGCAAGGACAAAGTGGGCACTTTGATGACTTAATGGGCACTTTGATGGTGTCTTAGGGCGGAATGGAGGCGGGCGAGGGCAGGCAAACGGATAGAATAGAGTATACAAGACATTAAGACAAGGAAACGAGCTGTAGGGCGGTGAGGTAAGCCTAAAGCACATCCGGTACTTGGCAATTTTACCCCGTGCTTCAAAGGACTGCGTTTTACAAGGGCCTTTGAATTTATAGGAATTCTACAGCAGCTGGCTGGCAAGTCTATTGTTTTCTCTAGTGCCATTCATGTTGAATGATTTGATAGCGTAGCAATGCATATGAGAGGTATGAGAAAATAAACATGATCAAACACCAGTGAGCAGTCAGAAGAGATTTAGATTATTTTGTTGTCATGACTTTCACTTGAACATGCCTGTCTCTCTACGATTAATCCTCACAAAGAAAGACAATCCTCGGGGCTAGCCTACATGTTTATGCTGTAACAAGGTTGTTTGTGTAGATGTTTGTTAGCGTGCACCTTGGGTAGCAGTTAGTCATGTTTGAATATTGCTTTAATTAGCCCTGTGTATTCCAGCAGCAGCAGCTCAGAGCCCTCTGTCCACAGACCCCCCCCCCCCCCCCCCCCCACCACCACCACCACCACCGTCCTCTCTGCTGCGCTACTAATAGTGTCCTGTCCTCTCTCCTCCTCTCCTCTCCCCTCCTCTCCTCTCTCCTCTCCTCCTCCCAGGAACATCAGCGCTCTGTGTGGTTAAGATAATAGCAGCTCACACTAAAGATGTTAATTGAGGGGAGATAAAGTGTGGAGGTTGGTAGATGAGGGATGTGGGGATGCTGTGTGTGTGTGTGTGTGTGTGTGTGTGTCTGTGTGTATGTTAATATTAAGTTGTGGTGTTCCACTACCAACTAGTCTCTTAATAAACCTCTGTCACACCAGGCGAGGTGTGATAAATCTGGAGGGATTATGATAACTGTGAGTTGTTCCTCCCTCCTTGAATCAGACAGGAAGGTGTGGCAGCAGTGGGGTCTGGTGAGGTCTGTCTCAAGGTCTGGTGAGGTCTGTCTCAAGGTGGGCTGAAGACTCTGGGAAGTGTTTGGCCAACTGAAATGTGTAGCGGGCAGGCAGGCAGGTGGGTAGGCGGGCAGGATGGCAGGCGCTAGGCAAGTGGGCGGACGTGTAGGCACTCAATGTGGGTAGAACACAGGGGAAGCAGAGATGGAGTAATCTGACCAAGCAGCTGAAGTGACAGAAGCTACATTAATAGAGGCATATGTCTGGAGCACAGAGAGACGGAAAGAGAGAGAAAACAGACACTGTACCAGCCTGAGAGAGAGGGAAAGGGTGAGGGGTAAACAGAAAACAGCGCCAGCCTCTGTAATTGCCTCAATGCCACTGGGAATGCTCTCATTCATTTGAAGCAGGCTGTATTCTGCTCTCTCTTTCTCTTTTTTCACAATTGAGGAGAGGGGGGATGTAGTGAGTGGGATTGAGGTGCGTGGGGTGGAGTTGGGTGGGTGATCCGTGTGCAATCCTCAGTGTGTGATGCTAACGTATGGCTATGAGTGCGATAGCTCCCCTGTGCTGAATCTCCTATAACATCAGCGTGAGGACCAGTCCATGGCTGTGGCCTGGGTAGAGGAGAGCACAGCACAGTGCTGTGGAAAAGTGAGGGCGATAAGGAGGTAGGCGGACTGCAGCTCAGACCTGTCAGATGTGATCGCGCACCGGAGCGCTCCGCATGTGTCTGTCTCTTTTTATATTTCCCTAAGACAGCCCACCTCTTCACGCCCCCCTCTCTTCTTTTTTTCTCCTCCTCTGCGCTCAGTTTTTTTTCTACCTTCCTCGAGGAATTCTTTATTTCTTTATGTCTTGTGTGGCGCGTGCGTTGGATGATGTGCCCCCTCCTCCTTCCTCTTTTCTCCTCCTCTCTCTTTGCCGCTTTCACAGCCTAGTTTTCTTTTTTTCTCAATCTTGTGTGCAGGTTGTATCTGACAGAGAGAGGACCACCTCCACGCTCCAGCCCCGCTCCAACCCACTGTGAGTATTCTTATGCTAATTTTCCATCTCCATCTTTCCCATCGTCGGTTTGTCTTTTATTTTCAACCCTTTTATGTTCTCGACCGCGGCGCACTGAGAACGTGGCGGCTGCGACAGAGAGAAAGGAGGAGAGGGAGAGAAAGAGGGAAGGAGGGAAGAGAGAGGATAAATAGTGCTGTGAGAGAAGTAGCTAGTGCTGTGTAGGGGTTTCTCTGAGGATGGTGGAATGGCTGAGGGGGTAGAGGAGGGGGCGGGTATTGATGTGGTAGATGGTTCTGTGTGTGAATGGTTGGGATGTTGTTGACGACAGTTAGCGTGGAGCGGGTCAGCACACTCAACACTGGGGTCTCTATTTTACCTTAACTTCTCACTTTCCATATTGACGGACTCTTCTGTTTTGATATTGAGGCTTTTCTGTTTCCCACTGTGTTCCTGTTACCACTACCGAGAGGGGTCCACTGTTGTCATTTGAACAGTGGACATGTGTACGATAAACAGAGATTTAAGAATAATATTTATGTGTGTGTGTGTGTTCAAACAAGTCTGTATTCTCTATGGGCGATCATATGTGAGTGTATTTTTATTGTGTGTGTGTGTGTGTTTATTTATGGGTGAACCAGTGGAGGCTGCTGAGGAGAGGATGGCTTATAATAATGGCTGGAATGCAGCGAATGGAATGGCATCATATACCTGGAGACCATGTGGTTGATGTATTTGATACCATTCCACTAATTCCACTCCAGCCATTACTACGAGACCATCCTCCCCAATTAAGGTGCCACCAACATATGTGTGTGTATTTTCAGTCTGTTTGTAGCTGTGTTTCTTTGTCCATGCGTGGCCACATGGGAGTGCATGAATATCCATGTTCATTTGCATACGTGTGTACACCGTAGTCCTACATGTGGGACTATGTATGCACGTGTTTGTGTACAGTTTATGCATTCACCAAACGTGTGAAGTGTATTTGTATCACAAATGTGTAGTAGAGATCAGTATGCTAGTGTCCATACCCACCTCCTGTCCCGTGTGCGTGTGTGATGCGTGCTGTGTGTATGTGGACCAGATGAAGAGTGGGTGTTCTCTGTGTGGGGCTGAGATAGACAGTACCATGCCCCATCACTATGTCAAGGCTAATGGCCACACAGGTCAGCAGGGGTGGACACAGAGTTGGCCATGTAGACCGATGTATGTCAGCACAACAACACCTTTCTCTCAGGCCTGGATAACAATAGGCCTTAGTGTAGTTCACTACATGTGCATACAATACGGACTAACAGAAAACCTCTGCTTTCTAATGTAAGGAAATATACTGGATATTCAGCAGACAAAATGCAGGGAAAAGTCTGTTGTAGATTCAGTTGACATTTGGATATAGATTGATCTGAAGATGGCAATTAAGCAAAATCCAGAAGCTAGGCATCTGGTGAGGCGGAGGATGCTATTGGCTGGCAGAGGATTACCATTTTAGTCCCATTTTCACATGATGAACCCCAGAATGGATTATCTCACCATGCTAAACAGTGGCTGTTGCAAATGTGATGTATGAAAGAGGTTTGCGCGTCCTTTTTTGCGCTGTTATTTGTCCATTTCCGTGACCCGGCAGGTGCTCGGTGATGTAGTATTGGTCTGATTAATGATGATCAGGTCTAACATGTCCGTTCACATCCAGACAGACCAGCTTTTTCTGGCCCTTATGAAAATGAATAGTCACCTCAAATCCCTAGAACGATAGCAGGCTGTCGACGAGCGCCGCTTTCTAAAGGGAGTCGATACAAATGAGAACCATTCCGCCAATTACAGAAGATTAGGTTCCCCTCCACCAATCTGAATCCTTAAAGCCCTTATGTTTGTACAGCTCTGTGTGTGGAATGGAATTCAGACACAAGATCTGAGCAGAATACCAATAAAAAGAAGGTAAAAAGGTCTGAGTGAAACTCTGTGGTAAAGAGACGAGTTAAAGCACATGATAATTGACACAGTAGTGTGTTGCGCTTGGCTGTAATTAAGTGAGCAACAGAGGTTGTCAGTTGTAAGGAGGATAGAACAGACTATCCTGGTGTATTTAACACACTGGAGCATTTATCATGTCATTCTATGCTTTACAGAGAGGGTGCTTCTGGGATAGCCTGGCTTTCTTTGCTTCATTTATCTGGGTCTTGTTCTTTATAGCTCCGGTTAGAGGCTTTGTACTGGTTCTTGATCCCAATGTACACAACGGAAAGTATGAAACTATTGTCTCCGGGGCCCCTTAGAAAAGCTGATCTTCTATTTTTAGTCGGCTTCTCCTCATTGTAGCCTCGGTAGCATGCCTACGTCTGACGGTTGTGCCATAAAGTATCTGTGCTTCATCCCCGCCAAGCCGGCAGCCGGAGACAACTCTCACCCACACATTAGTGATCTATGAGCCATATAACACAGGGCCCTGCACTACCTCCTGGAATACAGGGGACCACAGCTGTGTCACCCTCTCCGTGTGATAGCACCTATATGCGGTGAGAGCTCAATATTAGCGTAATGCGCTAACCCTTTATTTCGCATCACTCACCACCACTTATCACAGAGCTAGACACCAACCGGGACATACTGAACAAAAAAATATCCTAAAGATAAAAATCACATTTCAATAGAGGGTGTTTGTGTGACAGTGATTTATGCTGTGAGCATCCTGCCACCTCATTGAGATGGGAGTGAGTTCTGGGTGGCTAAATCAATTTGTGCAAAGGCCGTCGGTGCTAGTATTGGTTTCGTGATATGATCTTTGTTGTCCATTTTTTTAGAGGTCAGTGCAGATGCAATGACAAGGGCAAAGAACCTGAGCTCTACTCTCTGTTTCTGAGCTGGCAAACCATCCCCCACCAGGGAATTGTGGGAAAAGGAAGCTTTGGTTCTAAAGAGTATATGTTTTGTCAGGGTTCAAACCGAACGTAACGTCCATTACATTGTCAGTTCATTTCCTCCCAGTCAGATCTTGATGGAATGTCTGAGGTTAGACACCAGAATGGTCCTTACATTAGTCACTGTAATTACTCAGTGATTGTGACACAGATCTCCAAGGCGTGCCAAGAGTCATGTAGTAGTAGTAATAGCTAGCTAGCAGAGAAAGGGCAGAGAGAGCGGGGGTGATAATACTATAATGCTGGTAGTGGATGGAGGAATCTGACACCAGCAGGCCAGATGTTAGAGAGCCGTGGACAGGAAGAGAATATATATCCTGTAAGGTGTGTCATCATGTCACATGATCCATCCCTGCTGATTCAGCCTCTTGGTCTTCTGTTCTCACAACTAGGCCTAAAACCGACCCACTACTTTGGAGTCTTCCCCATATGAATCACACTCAGACCAAGGTCATGAATTTGATTATACCTTGTTTTAAGATGTTATATTGAGCAATGTTAACTATTGCACAAATGACATAGGAATTGCTCATCAGTTGCCAACGGATCAACTCCATGAAATGATAAAGCAGTTACTAAATCACAACCATGTATCAATATGTCAGTGCACTGTTCTTACTAGAGTATTCACAGTGTTCTTACACATCCAGTGTGTTCATAACAAATTATTCTAAATGAGAGGAAGAGAAGAATGACATGAAGTAGCACTGCACCATGGTGTTCAGATGACTGTGTTGTTGTGCATGCAGAGAAGTGTAGCTAGCTATGCTTTGTGTTCAGTTTCTAAAAGGTCTCCTATGATGTATGCTATCTACTAGCTGGCTAATCAACCCCAGCTGCAAAACTTTACATTGTTGGTCATAACAGGTGGGAGGGGACAAAGGTCCCACACATGTAAATCCATCCTCTCTTAATCTCCAATTGCCTTTCATTTTCCTATATTGCCTGCTGCCGAGCATCATGGGAAATAAGACGCTGAGACACATTTTTAATTAAGTGCAGTTTTAGCTTCATTGAATTTATAAAAACACAATGGGAGAAAAGAGAGAGGTATTTTTCCTGTCTCATTAATCACAGTGCTACCATGTCTGATACGGCGGTACAGGGAAGAGAACCAGGCTGCAACTGTGGAGTGGAATATTTGAACATCTCAGCACTGATGTGTGCAAAGCGGAGTGTTTGTCTGCAGGGGAGGCTTTGAAATTTCATCCACTCCAGCCCTTTTAACTCGGCAGAGGGAATGTGTGTCTCGCTCTAGTTGGCCAGTGGCTGTTACGGGGGGCTCCGTGCCCCCCCCACCCCTCCTCTCCCCCTTCTCCACCTCCCCCCTCCTCACCACCATTTCATGACCTGCTCTGTGTCAGATAGTTTAATGTGAAATTGCTTTTCTTTCAAATTTCCCCCTGGAAACGCAGGTCACTGCAAAATGTTACATCTCATAATGGCATGTTATTGTTGTTCTTTCATATGGGTCCTTGCCTTAGAAGTGGAGGATTCCAGTGGCATGCTAAGGTTACAGACAGCTGTTTCTCCCTGCCCCGCTCCTGCCCGTCTCTGATTCCACGCAAAGCTTTCAGTCGTGCCCATGGTAACCCTGCTGAAAAATGGATCAACACCACTCTATGATTACTCTATACATTAGCGGGACTTACATTTAATTTGTTGGCAGGGCCCGGCGGTAAAGCTATGGGCCTGGCCTATCAGAGGCACTTTGTAAAGGCCCTGGAAGAGCCTCCTGGGGTGATCCTATCAGTCAGACACACTGACTGTCAGCAGACACGCTCTGTTAGTCAGCAGCACTGTGGCCCTCACACGCCCAGACGCTGGCGCTCAGCGCTCCACTGGGGCAGGGCTGTGGGCATCGTGGCTCCCCACCTGCCAATCAAACACCCAGCCAGGACCACGACCTCTGGCCCCCTGTTGAAATGGATGCTCTTCAACAGGTGATCCAACAGACAAGACTATATACCCATAGCAAGGCCACAGCACCAGTAGATACATATAGTACTGTAATGCTAGCACAGTACACTTATTATGTTAGCAAATCCTGATGGGGTATTTGACCTTAACTATGTATGGTCATTAGCCTTGATGATTCACCTGAATCTAAAGCTACTGCTGGTATCTCTTAGGTGGCTATAACATGACCATACATACTGTGAAGGAGAAGGTATGTCTAACTGTAAAGGGTTTCACTGAAAATGTCTAATGTGTTGAGACCAAAAGCCTTTTCTCCCCAGCAGTCAAGGAGAAAGGGTTGTTGCTAGTTGGTGTATATATGCATTTCTCTTGCCTTTTGAAATGTGTAGCTAGTATTTTTAGCTTTGCATTTTCATCTCCCTGAATGGCTGGCAAAATGGCTTGAGCTCAGGCCTGTCTAGGCTGCTTTTATCAGAGCTCACAGTCACAGTACAGGCAGAAAAAATGTATGTTTTTAGAGGTTTCACCTGGTTAAAAAAACAACAAGAAGCACTTACACTGCTGTGTGGCTTTAATTGGGATCCATTTTCATTTCAAACGTTTTTAAATATCTGGAATGGAACACACACTGTAAAGTGCTGTACAAATCTTCCCAGATACATTACTTTGACCTCAGAGTCAGATTGGTTCAAGGCATATGTGTTCATAACATGTACCTTGGAACATAATAGCCCAGCTCCACCATTCAACACAGAACCATGTAGTGGCCCTTACTCACAATATAACGTGAGACGGGAGTCAAAGGTTGACAATGACTTTCAGTTCTATCAGACTTCAATGAATAGGGAAGAAGGGAAATGCATATATCCGTGGAGAAATGCAATTTTCGATTTCATATTTCATGTTTGATAATCTCTGTGTCAAACCAGACTAACCAGACTCCTCACCTGTTACCTTACACTCTTAGAAAAAAATGTGCTATCTAGAATAGAGGTCGACCGATTATGATTTTTCAACACCGATAACGATTATTGGAGGACCAAAAAAAGCCGATACCGAATAATCGGCCGATTTAAAAAATATATATAATTTGTAATAATGACAATTACAACAATACTGAATGAACACTTATTTTAACTTAATATAATACATCAATAAAATCATAGACTTAGTTATAAGATGATAACACACAGAAATACAAGCCTTAGGTCATTAATATGGTAGAATCGATCACAAGACATTTATTATTTCAGTGAAATACGGAACCGTTTCGTATTTTATCTAACGGGTGGCATCCATAAGTCTAAATAATCCTGTTACATTGCACAACCTTCAATGTTATGTCATAATTACGTAAAATTCTGGCAAATTAGGCGACCCAAACTGTTGCATATACCCTGACTCTGCGTGCAATGAACGCAAGAGAAGTGACACATTTTCACCTGGTTAATATTGCCTGCTAACCTGGATTTATTTTAGCTAAATATGCAGGTTTAAAAATATATACTTCTGTGTATTGATTTTAAGAAAGGCATTGATGTTTATGGTTAGGTACACATTGGAGCAACGATACGCAACACATCGATTATATGCAATGCAGGACACGCTAGATAACTAGTAATATCATCAACCATGTGTAGTTAACTAGTGATTATTATTGATTGATTGTTTTTTGTAAGATAAGTTTAATGCTAGCTAGCAACTTACATTGGCTTACTGCATTCGCATAACAGGCAGTCTCCTCGTGCAGTGCAATGTAATCAGGTGGTTAGAGCGTTGGACTAGTTAACTGTAAGGTTGCAAGATTGAATCCCCCGAGCTGACAAGGTAAAAACCTGTCGTTCTGCCCCTGAACGAGGCAGTTAACCCACCATTCCTAGGCCGTCATTGAAAATAAGAATGTGTTCTTAACTGACTTGCCTAGTTAAATAAAGATGAAATAAAGGTGTAAAACAGTTTTTTTTTTAAAATCGGCCAAATCGGTGTCCAAATTTCTGATTGTTATGAAAACTTGAAATCGGCCATGCCGATTAATCGGTCGACCTCTAATCTAGAACCTAAAATGGTTATTTCGCTGTCCTCGGTAGGAGAACCCTTTAATAAAGAACCCTTTTTGGTTCCAGGTAGAAAGAACCCTTTTGGTTCAAAGTAGAACTATTTTGGGTTCCATGTAGAACCCTTACCTACATGGAATTTAAAAGGGTTCTACCTGGAACCAAAAAGGGTTATCCTATGGGGACAGCCGAAAAACCCTTTTGGCACCCATTTTTCTAAGAGTGTAAACTTAACCATTCATTCTTTCATTCTTTTGATCAATTAATGGCACCCAGAGGATGCAATGGAGACACATCCGTCCCCCAGTGACACGTGAAATATAGACTGATAATGCCTTTGCTTTCTTAACACTGCTCACCACCACCTCTCTGTCTGACAGGCTGGCCTACCGCCTGTGTCATAATGAGAGGATCTCCACTCCGTCAATTAGGTGTACCTTAAGATGCTGTCTGAACTTCTGTGAGGTACACAGGGAAAAAAGCCCCAGATGAAGGATTTGCCCTAGACTCAGGGCAACCGATGAGCGCTTTCCCCTTTGTGTGCAAATAACATTTGGCGGAACGTCAGCTCTTTCCGCCGTCCGATTCAGAGCCATCCCAGTGTTTCTTCCTCTTCTTCTGATGGCTGGGTGTGTGTTAGATCTGTCCCTAAGGCGGGGTTACAGAGAAGAGCATCTCAGCATAAATACCAGCTATCTCCACCACCACGATCTACCTCCACCATCACCACCACCTACCTCCACCACCACCTACCTCCTCCACCACCACCTACCTCCACCACCACCTACCTCCTCCACCACCACCTACCTCCACCACCACCTACCTTCACCACCACCACCTACCTCCACCACCACCACCTACCTCCACCACCACCACCTACCTCCACCACCACCACCTACCTCCACCACCACCACCTACCTCCTCCACCACCACCTACCTCCTCCTCCACCACCACCACCTACCTCCTCCACCACCACCTACCTCCTCCACCACCACCTACCTCCACCACCACCACCTACCTCCACCACCACCACCTACCTCCTCCACCACCACCACCTACCTCCACCACCACCACCTACCTCCACCACCACCACCTACCTCCACCACCACCACCTACCTCCTCCACCACCACCACCTACCTCCTCCTCCACCACCACCACCTACCTCCACCACCACCACCACCTACCTCCACCACCACCACCTACCTCCACCACCACCACCTACCTCCACCACCACCACCACCTACCTCCACCACCACCACCACCTACCTCCACCACTACCTCCACCACCACCACCTACCTCCTCCACCACCACCACCTACCTCCTCCTCCACCACCACGATCTACCTCCACCATCACCACCTACCTCCACCTCCACCACCACCACCTACCTCCACCACCACCTACCTCCTCCACCACCACCTACCTCCTCCACCACCACCTACCTCCACCACCACCTACCTCCACCACCACCACCTACCTCCTCCACCTCCACCTACCCCCTCCTCCACCACCACGATCTACCTCCACCATCACCACCACCACCTACCTCCAACACCACCACCTACCTCCACCACCACCTACCTCCTCCACCACCACCTACCTCCACCACCACCTACCTCCTCATCCACCACCACCTACCTCCACCACCACCACCTACCTCCTCCACCACCACCTACTGCCACCATCACTACCACCTACCTCCACCACCACCACCTACCTCCACCACCACCTACCTCCACCACCACCACCTATCTCCACCACCACCACCTACCTCCTCCACCACCACCTACCTCCTCCTCCACCACCACCTACCTCCACCACCACCACCTACCTCCTCCACCACCACCTACTGCCACCATCACTACCACCTACCTCCACCACCAACACATACCTCCACCACCAACACATACCTCCACCACCACCACCTACCTCCTCCACCACCACCACCACCTACCTCCACCACCAACACCTACCTCCACCACCACCTACCTCCACCACCAACACCTACCACCACCAACATCTACCTCCACTACCTCCTCCACCACCACCTACTGCCACCATCACTACCACCTACCTCCACCACCAACACATACCTCCACCACCAACACATACCTCCACCACCACCACCTACCTCCACCACCACCACCACCTACCTCCTCCACCACCACCACCACCTACCTCCACCACCAACACCTACCACCACCAACATCTACCTCCACTACCTCCACCACCAACACCTACCACCACCACCATCTACCTCCACCACCACCACCACCACCACCACCTACCTCCACCACCACCTACCTCCACCAACACGTACCTCCACCACCAACACCTACCACCACCTACCTCCACCACCAACACCAACAACCTCCACCACCAACACCTACCACCACCACCACCACCTACCTCCACCACCAACACCACCACCTACTTCCACCACCACCACTTACCTCCACCAGCCTCTTAGAGGGAGATGAGGAGAAGCTCTGTCATTGTCTCTCCCTCTCAGTGGTTCACTTTGAATTATTTAATTACTTTGCTTGAGACTTGAGCAATTATACCTCGCGCTGCATATCTGTTAATTATATCTGACCTCACGTTCCCGCTGTTCTATTAATTGTTCACCGAGATGACATTCTTAGATAACTGTCAGTGTCATATTCACATTGTACAGTACAATGTAATAGGAAGATGGAATAGGGAGATTTAATATTGCAGGTTGGTTCTGCGTAGCTGGGTAGCGGTTAGCGTTGCCTTCTTGCCGTTGTCCTTATTCCAGGTAGGGCCATAATGGTACTGATGCCCCCTGGTTCGTCCTCTTAACCCGAGACTTGCCACGGTTGCCATTGGTTACCCATGTGCCCCGGAACCCATGTGCACAGGAATGTTTTGTTAATTATAACTGATGTTCAGAGACCTCCAATCTCTGATCCCCCGTCCATGTTGTGCGCTGCATGCAGATGTTGCCAATGAATTTCAATCAGCCTGGCCCCTCTAACAACTGCATGCTTAAAACTCCTGGAGTACATGTCTTTACAACACACTCAGTGTTTATAACTCCTGGAGTACATGTCACTACAACACACTCAGTGTTTAAAACACCTGGAGTACATGTCTCTACAACACACTCAGTGTTTAAAACTCCTGGAGTACATGTCTCTACAACACACTCAGTGTTTAAAACTCCTGGAGTACATGTCTCTACAACACACTCAGTGTTTAAAACTCCTGGAGTACATGTCTCTACAACACACTCAGTGTTTAAAACTCCTGGAGTACATGTCTCTACAACACACTCAGTGTTTAAAACTCCTGGAGTACATGTCTCTACAACACACTCAGTGTTTAAAACTCCTGGAGTACATGTCTTTACAACACACTCAGTGTTTATAACTCCTGGAGTACATGTCTCTACAACACAATCAGTGTTTAAAACTCCTGGAGTACATGTCTCTACAACACACTCAGTGTTTAAAACTCCTGGAGTACATGTCTCTACAACACACTCAGTGTTTAAAACTCCTGGAGTACATGTCTCTACAACACACTCAGTGTTTAAAACTCCTGGAGTACATGTCTCTACAACACACTCAGTGTTTAAAACTCCTGGAGTACATGTCTCTACAACACACTCAGTGTTTATAACTCCTGGAGTACATGTCTCTACAACATACTCAGTGTTTAAAACTCCTGGAGTACATGTCTCTACAACACACACTGTGTTTCTAGCCCGTCTACATCTGTTGAGTGTTTGCAGCTTAATTGCATCCATTCCCTAAAAGTGCTGTTTGAAATTGCTGCTGCTGTTGTTTTTTTGCTATGTTTTGTCTCCCTTTGCTACCCGTCATTCATTTTGGTAAGCAACCCCGTCATTCATTTTGGTAAGCAACCCCGTCATTCATTTTGGTAAGCAACCCCGTCATTCATTTTGGTAAGCAACCCCTTCATTCATTTTGGTAAGCAACCCCTTCATTCATTTTGGTAAGCAACCCCGTCATTCATTTTGGTAAGCAACCCCTTCATTCATTTTGGTAAGCAACCCCGTCATTCATTTTGGTAAGCAACCCCGTCATTCATTTTGGTAAGCAACCCCTTCATTCATTTTGGTAAGCAACCCCTTCATTCATTTTGGTAAGCAACCCCTTCATTCATTTTGGTAAGCAACCCATTCATTCATTTTGGTAAGCAAACCCTTCATTCATTTTGGTAAGCAACCCCTTCATTCATTTTGGTAAGCAACCCCTTCATTCATTTTGGTAAGCAACCCCTTCATTCATTTTGGTAAGCAACCCCTTCATTCATTTTGGTAAGCAACCCCTTCATTCATTTTGGTAAGCAACCCCTTCATTCATTGGTATTCAGCTTGAGGTGGCGCGAGCGGCAATCTGTTTAAGAGCGTGGAGGGTGGATGGCACCTTTCGGTTAAGGCTGCCTGGCCATCCTGGAGTGCTGGGTGCGTATGCTCGGACAGCTGGCCTTAGAGTTAGTGAGTGTCGCTGTGGAGGGACCCGGAGCTCAGTAACATGCCCTCCGGCCCTGCCTGCCTCCCTCCCTCCCTCCCTGCTTTCATCCCTCCCCACCTGTCTGCCTGCATCGCTGCCCGGCTTGAGGGGAAGGGAGGGGTGTATGGCTGGAGCTGCAGCCACAATCCATTACTTTTACCTAAGCAAGGGGAGAAAAAGAAGGGAGAGAGAGATTGAGTTAAGGGCTAGGACACCTCTGAGTCCTGTCTTCTGCATGCTAATTTAGCTAGCCGCTACGAGAGGGATCAGAATCCTCTGGCTGAGACGTGGCCTCTCAACCCATCAGGCCTGGATATCCCCTACCCCTTTGCATTACTATAGAACAGCTACAGTGTGTTCTCTACAAATAGCTAGCAGACTAAAGTCAACCTCTATGATATGTAGAGAGATTTCTGCTCCGTGAAAAATGGAGCGAGAAAAATGTTGGATACACTGATCTTATTATCCATGACCTTACTAATGATAACTCAAAAATCTAGAACTACTTTCACAAAATGCTCTCTGGTTTGGTTAATTGGTCTCAGTGATGGTATTTACGCTGGGGAATAGCTGGTTTATTTTAAACACGTTATTTCTTCATTAAACTTGTTTGACTTTTATGTGTGAGACCCTGGCACTGTAGTAGTTGCATAGTGCTGAAATGTAGTTGAATTATAATGGTTGAATTACGCTGTCCACCGTTACCGTCCACTGAATTGTCACATCTCCTGCCTTTCTTCAATGGTCATTGTTCTGATTCCATCTCCCATGCAGGCTAGACAGACAACCCGATGAACATTTGTGCCCGAGCAATGAGACGCAGGGTGATTGTGAGCCACTGCTGAAAGCTATCACTATCCGAGTGGAAAATACACATGACAACTGGTTTACAGGTTCCAAATGAGAACCCACCATGAACGGGGGAAAGCCACCCTGGATTGGTACACACCGACATTGATACATTCACCAATGGTTCTGTGCTGAGATGTGTCTAATCTTTGCTGTGCCTCTCGGTGAGGTAGGACCCCAACACTCGCTCATTATTTGACGACAAAACATTCACAGTGTGTATTCAGCCGGGTTCAGCCAGCCACAATACACTCTCCACATACACAAGTCCCCTGTGTGGGATCATAAAGTGGCTCTATAGCCCAGCATTAAAGGGGCCGGCAGTTACAATGCAGCCACATCCACTCCCCCACTTTAACCAGAGAGTGGTTGAATAGAGAACCAAATAAAACAGCCTGTCAATAGCCTTTAATTTTGAATAGAGAACAAATGCAATTCAATAGCCTGGTAATGGCCTTCATTTTCCTCCAGACTCTTGATATTGATTTGATGGCTTAATTTGACTTTGGCAGGTGGGATGCGATTGGCAATGTATACAGCTGCATGCAATTTACCCCAAACAACACAATAAACAACAAATATGCAGTCGTTCGACAACACAACTGTTTTCCATGGCACTGCATCCTGGGCCATCTGAATGTATTGGACCACATGGGGATCTGTTGGCAGGTCCAGGCTCCACGTTTACACCCAAAATGTTATTTTGATTTCACCGACACTAAGATAATGTTTCATAACACACAGTCAGTCATAAATTAGCCCATCTGTCTGTTTGAGCGCCTCAGTATTCTTCAAATCTGTCTCTGTGTCTCCACGTGCTGGGTCTCTCTCTGTTCTCTCTATCTTCTCCCTTCTCTTTCTCCCTCTGTCTGCTTGACCACAGTGACTCGTTCTCGCTCCACACGGATTTACTGATGGCTGTCAGCTCAATGAGCTAGTTTTCCTGAGATTGCATTTGAGACAGATTCCTGATCCTTCCTCTTCTTCCTCTTCCTCATTCTTGTTTTGCTCTTTCTCTCTCCCTCTTACAGACACGCACGCACGCACACACACACACACACACACACACACACACACACACACACACACACACACACACACACACACACACACACACACACACACACACACACACACACACACACACACACACAGAACATTATCCAGTTTGACTGCATTTCACAGCACGATATTCAAAATGAATCATTGGGAACTGTGTGAAAGTGAGTGGATGGTCGATGTGTCACTCACTCCCATCAGCTTATTCATATAGACGACTATACAATGAGTGCAGTCTGCAGCTGATTCCAGTCACATCAGCAACCCTAATGGAACCAGTCCCATTGGCTGACTACTGCATATTATGGGAAATCAATCTTCCTTTTTTATACAGCTTGGTCTATTATGCCAACATTGTCTTGAAAAGATGCCTTGTCTTATTTAACATGATATTTGATAGAGATATTTTTACCCTTAGTGAAACCGTACACAGATTATATATATATATATATATATATATATATAAAATGTAATTCAATATATATAAAAAAATATATATACAGTGCCTTGCGAAAGTATTCGGCCCCCTTGAACTTTGCGACCTTTTGCCACATTTCAGGCTTCAAACATAAAGATATAAAACCATGTTTTTTTTGTGAAGAATCAACAACAAGTGGGACACAATCATGAAGTGGAACGACATTTATTGGATATTTCAAACTTTTATAACAAATCAAAAACTGAAAAATTGGGCGTGCAAAATTATTCAGCCCCTTTACTTTCAGTGCAGCAAACTCTCTCCAGAAGTTCAGTGAGGATCTCTGAATGATCCAATGTTGACCTAAATGACTAATGATGATAAATACAATCCACCTGTGTGTAATCAAGTCTCCGTATAAATGCACCTGCACTGTGATAGTCTCAGAGGTCCGTTAAAAGCGCAGAGAGCATCATGAAGAACAAGGAACACACCAGGCAGGTCCGAGATACTGCTGTGAAGAAGTTTAAAGCTGGATTTGTATACAAAAAGATTTCCCAAGCTTTAAACATCCCAAAGAGCACTGTGCAAGCGATAATATTGAAATGGAAGGAGTATCAGACCACTGCAAATCTACCAAGACCCGGCCGTCCCTCTAAACTTTCAGCTCATACAAGGAGAAGACTGATCAGAGATGCAGCCAAGAGGCCCATGATCACTCTGGATGAACTGCAGAGATCTACAGCTGAGGTGGGAGACTCTGTCCATAGGACAACAATCAGTCGTATATTGCACAAATCTGGCCTTCATGGAAGAGTGGCAAGAAGAAAGCCATTTCTTAAAGATATCCATAAAAAGTGTCGTTTAAAGTTTGCCACAAGCCACCTGGGAGACACACCAAAAATGTGGAAGAAGGTGCTCTGGTCAGATGAAACCAAAATTGAACTTTTTGGCAACAATGAAAAACGTTATGTTTGGCGTAAAAGCAACACAGCTCATCACCCTGAACACACCATCCCCACTGTCAAACATGGTGGTGGCAGCATCATGGTTTGGGCCTGCTTTTCTTCAGCAGGGACAGGGAAGATGGTTAAAATTGATGGGAAGATGGATGGAGCCAAATACAGGACCATTCTGGAAGAAAACCTGATGGAGTCTGCAAAAGACCTGAGACTGGGACGGAGATTTGTCTTCCAACAAGACAATGATCCAAAACATAAAGCAAAATCTACAATGGAATGGTTCAAAAATAAACATATCCAGATGTTAGAATGGCCAAGTCAAAGTCCAGACCTGAATCCAATCGAGAATCTGTGGAAAGAACTGAAAACTGCTGTTCACAAATGCTCTCCATCCAACCTCACTGAGCTCGAGCTGTTTTGCAAGGAGGAATGGGAAAAAATGTCAGTCTCTCGATGTGCAAAACTGATAGAGACATACCCCAAGCGACTTACAGCTGTAATCGCAGCAAAAGGTGGCGCTACAAAGTATTAACTTAAGGGGGCTGAATAATTTTGCACGCCCAATTTTTCAGTTTTTGATTTGTTAAAAAAGTTTGAAATATCCAATAAATGTCGTTCCACTTCATGATTGTGTCCCACTTGTTGTTGATTCTTCACAAAAAAATACAGTTTTATATCTTTATGTTTGAAGCCTGAAATGTGGCAAAAGGTCCCAAAGTTCAAGGGGGCCGAATACTTTCGCAAGGCATTGTATATATATATATACAGTGGGGCAAAAAAAGTATTTAGTCAGCCACCAATTGTGCAAGTTCTCCCACTTAAAAAGATGAGAGAGGCCTGTAATGTTCATCATAGGTACAATTCAACTATGACAGACAAAACGAGAAAAAAATCCAGAAAATCACATTGAAGGATTTTTTATGAATTTATTTGCAAATTATGGTGGAAAATAAGTATTTGGTCACCTACAAACAAGCAAGATTTCTGGCTCTCACAGACCTGTAACTTATTCTTTAAGAGGCTCCTCTGTCCTCCACTCGTTACCTGTATTAATGGCACCTGTTTGAACTTGTTATCAGTATAAAAGACACCTGTCCACAACCTCAAACAGTCACACTCCAAACTCCACTATGACCAAGACCAAAGAGCTGTCAAAGGACACCAGAAACAAAATTGTCGACCTGCACCAGGCTGGGAAGACTGAATCTGCAAGAGGTAAGCAGCTTGGTTTGAAGAAATCAACTGTGGGAGCAATTATTAGGAAATGGAAGACATACAAGACCACTGATAATCTCCCTCGATCTGGGGCTCCACGCAAGATCTCACCCCGTGGGGTCAAAATGATCACAAGAACGGTGAGCAAAAATTCCAGAACCACACGGGGGGACCTAGTGAATGACCTGCAGAGAGCTGGGACCAAAGTAACAAAGCCTACCATCAGTAACACACTACGCCGCCAGGGACTCAAATCCTGCAGTGCCAGACGTGTCCCCCTGCTTAAGCCAGTACATGTCCAGGCCCGTCTGACGTTTGCTAGAGAGCATTTGGATGATCCAGAAGAAGATTGGGAGAATGTCATATGGTCAGATGAAACCAAAATATAACTTTTTGGTAAAAACTCAACTCGTCGTGTTTGGAGGACAAAGAATGCTGAGGTGCATCCAAAGAACACCATCCCTTCTGTGAAGCATGGGGGTGGAAACATCATGCTTTGGGGTTGTTTTTCTGCAAAGGGACCAGGACGACTGATCCGTGTAAAGGAAAGAATGAATGGGGCCATGTATCGTTAGATTTTGAGTGAAAACCTCCTTCCATCAGCAAGGGCATTGAAGATGAAACGTGGCTGGGTCTTTCAGCATGACAATGATCCCAAACACACCGCCCAGGCAAAGAAGGAGTGGCTTCGTAAGAAGCATTTCAAGGTCCTTGAGTGGTCTAGCCAGTCTACAGATCTCAACCCCATAGAAAATCTTTGGAGGGAGTTGAAAGTCCCTGTTGCCCAGCAACAGCCCCCAAACATCACTGCTCTAGAGGAGATCTGCATGGAGGAATGGGCCAAAATACCAGCAACAGTGTGTGAAAACCTTGTGAAGACTTACAGAAAACGTTTGCCCTCTGTCATTGCCAACAAAGGGTATATAACAAAGTATTGAGATAAACTTTTGTTATTGACCAAATACTTATTTTCCACCATAATTTGCAAATAAATTCATAAAAAATCTTTCAATGTAATTTTCTGTATTTTTTCTCTCATTTTGTCTGTCATAGTTGAAGTGTACCTATGATGAAAATTACAGGCCTCTCTCATATTTTTAAGTGGGAGAACTTGTACAATTGGTGGCTGACTAAGTACTTTTTTGCCCCACTGTGTATATATATATATATATATATATATATATATATATTTTTTTTTTATATATTGAATTACATTTTGAAAAGTAGTGGTATTGTTTTATCAAGGTATTTATTGACATAGTATAAATCTATACTGAAAAATAAAGTGCTACCAACATTTGTGTTAAGTAGGAATGAAATTCTGTGTCATTATTTTTCCAATGGCTGCCATTTTCATGAGTGTATTTCTCCAGACATTCCATACTGAACAGGCTACTGTACGTCTCACAGTACAGGAATACAGACTTGTTAAGCTCTCTCTCATCTGGTAGGTGTGCCGCCACCCGTCCTCTGTCTCTTTCTTGTCATCAAAGGGGAGGGGAGAAGTCTTTACACAAGAAGACTCCTAGTGATTGTGACTCTTAAGTCTTACCTAGGTGAACAGTTTTGATCAGTGTCTGAATATTTAAAATATAATTTCAATGGGAGACGGGTTTGAGGGAGTTAAATTCTCAGTAGAGAATCAAAGCCTGTCTGGCTCATGTCAAACTAATGATCTTTTTCTTCTCTGTCGCTGTCAAAACAGAAGCACTTCTTTCATTGTTTTTAATGTTGTTTTCTCTTCCCTCCCTCCTTCCCTCACACGTATTTCATAAAGGAGTGCGGGGAACGATGATGCCTAGATAGAAATCCTGTGTCATTTACATGACTGATTACAGTGCAATTTCACACTTATTTGCATGGCTATACTGAACATCCTCGCAGAACTAATGGATTGTTGGAGGGAGCGGCTGCCTGTTCAAGGCTAGCTAACACTGGCCATGCAAATGAGCAGAGAGACACTGATGGTGTGCTTTATTAAGCTCAGGAGTATCTGCCCAATAAGACACATTCAGAGCTGCTGCTGGCACGCCTCTCCCTTTCCCCTCTCTCTCCCCTAACTCTCCCCTCTCTCTCTCCCCTCTCTCTCCCCTAACTGTCGCCCCTCTCTCTCCCCTCTCTCTCCCCTCTCTTGCCCACCTCTCTCTCTCCCCCTCTCTCCCCTGTCTCTCTCCCCTCTCTCTCCCCTCTCTTTCTCCCCTCTCTCTCCCCTAACTCTCGCCCCCTCTTTCTCCCTTCTCTCTCCCCTCTCTCGCCCCTCTCTCTCCCGTCTCTCTCTCCCCTCTCTCGCCCCCCTCTCTCACCCCTCTCTCGCTCCCCTCTCACACGTCTCTCTCTCTGCTGCTGGCTTGAAATATAATATTTGGATACAAGGTTGAGGCATCGCTATCATTTCCTGTGTGCAGTGATGGGCTATTTTAATGTCCTCATTTCAAATGGGTTAGGTTTTGTTGAAAGGTAGAGAGAATTGTTTGTGTTTTGTGGAGTGGGTAGAGAGAGTGTGTTCCTGTTCTGCACCGTTGGTATGCTGCTTTAATGAGGGTTGTGTTGACGTCATGGGTTCCTATGCCTGCTGAACATTGTGTTATAATGTAGTCAGCTGTACCGAGCAATACAGACCAAAATATCTTCATTACTGCTTAATTGGAAATTGTAAAAAGTTCTATAAGGGTAACAGGGTTTGCTCATTTCTGCCTGGGATGTTGTTTATAGCCTGATCTGAGGATTTCACTAGGGTCTTTATGAGAGGCTGCAGGAGATAGCTGCTACTTTTTCATTAGGCCTGTAATGTTTATAAGATTGCTTCATAGGGAATGTTGATGCGGTGGGATTGCTAGTTTATGTTGTGCAGTGTGATGGGTGACTGTGGCCATTATCAAATGAATGCTCTGCAAACCCAAAGTTGCTTCAATAACATGAGGGTAAGCACATTTTTTAGCGATCATTATTTACGATATTATGACAGTAATCATTTCCTCCTCATACTTTTATGTATGTACATAAAATGATTATGAAATAAAAGTTTTATTGGAATCTACAACTCTCGCCACATATCTTGTTAATAATCTATAAAACAAGTGAGAACTTTTCCAATCTCATCTCCCATGATCTTCCTTAGAACAACTAGCAGTTCATTTCCACTTGTTGTAATTGCTTCTTCCAGTTAAAAAGAATGATGGCCAAGTCCATGCAGATGTTGTCTGGGTTTAGTCCATTTGTTCTCATGGCGTGCTAATGCACTGCACGTCTTTAAGGAACCAGGCTGAAATATATTAGTGCTCACCCCCAGATTATTTTCTAGAAATGGATTTGGGACTATTTGCACAGTGGCAGTGTAGCGACAACATGAGCAGAAACTCTGACTTTAACACAGCGGAGCGAGAAGACAGTGTGAACTGAGAATGGCTGTCTGATGAACAGCACCACACCATGCTTCTCCCAGCTCTACACAGGGAATTACTGGGAGTCAAGGGGGATCTTGATGCAGTCTTAAAATAAAAATATATCTGATAACCATTGTGAGAAAGGTTGACATTAGACTGACTTTGTCTACTGTCGTCTCTTTCTCTTACACTAAGCCTCTAGTGCCTGGCCCTCCACATTGTGACACATTTCTTATGTTCCTCCTGTTTGCCTTCTCTCTCTCTCTCTCTCCTCTCTCTCTCTCTCTCTCTCTCTCTCTCTCTCACTCTCTCTCCCCTCTCTCTCTCTCTCACTCCCCCTCTCTCTCTCTCTCTCTCTCCCCTCTCTCTCTCTCTCACTCCCCCCCTCTCTCTCTCTCTCTCTCTCTCCCCTCTCTCTCTCTCTCACTCCCCCCCTCTCTCTCTCTCTCTCTCTCTCCCCTCTCTCTCTCTCTCACTCCCCCTCTCTCTCTCTCTCCTCTCTCTCTCTCTCTCTCTCTCTCTCTCTCTCTCTCTCTCGTTCTCTCTCTCTCTCTCTCTCTATCTGCCTGGGGCTGGTGATCAGTGCTGTATTCTCTCTCTGTCTCCTAGAGATGAGTGACAGATGGTAGCCATTAGTGTATATTCCATGCATCTGTTGCAAGGCGCTAATTTATCTCATTAGAAGGACGTGTGGAGGGGGAGGAGGAGTGTGTAGGACCAGGACACTGTTTCATTATGTGTGTAAAACAGAGGGAACGGATAGAGCCGCCTGGCTAAGAGAGAGACAAATAGAAAGAGAGAGAGAGGGAGAGAGAGTAGAGAGACACAGGATCGTGTGTGTGTCCGCGTGCACATATCTGTGTGTGTTTGGGCGAGTGATACCTGCGTGTGTATGTGGGTGTTTGTGTGATGCCTGCCAGCGTGTGTGTGTGTTAGAGAGAGTGGGTGGCAGTGAGCACCAGATTGGACCCACTGTGCTTCTTGTACCCGGGGTCATGATGTATAATCACTTGCCTTCAAACCATTACCAATACACCCCCCCCCCACACACACACACACACACACACACACACACACACACACACACACACACACACACCAGGTGTGTGCCGTGCCTCAGCACGGGTTAAATTGCAGAGCAGGTGGGCACACTCACATATATACACACACCCCACTAACACATAGAAGTAAACACACACTCACACACACACCCCACTAACACATAGAAGTAAACACACACTCACACACACACCCCACTAACACATAGATGTAAACACACACTCACATATATACACACACCCCACTAACACATAGAAGTAAACACATACTCACATACATACACACACCCCACTAACACATAGAAGTAAACACACACTCACATACATACACACACTCCACTAACACGTAGAAGTAAACACACACTCACATACTCAATCAAAGGCATGTACACACACTCCACTAACACATAGAAGTAAACACACACTCACATACTCAATCAAAGGCATGTACACACACTCCACTAACACATAGAAGTAAACACACACTCACATACTCAATCAAAGGCATGTACACACACTCCACTAACACATAGAAGTAAACACATACTCACATACATACACACACCCCACTAACACATAGAAGTAAACACATACTCACATACATACACACACCCCACTAACACATAGAAGTAAACACACACTCACATACATACACACACCCCACTAACACATAGAAGTAAACACACACTCACATACTCAATCAAAGGCATGTACACACACTCCACTAACACATAGAAGTAAACACATACTCACATACATACACACACCCCACTAACACATAGAAGTATACACACACTCACATACTCAATCAAAGGCATGTACACACACTCCACTAACACATAGAAGTAAACACACACTCACATACTCAATCAAAGGCATGTACACACACTCCACTAACACATAGAAGTAAACACACACTCACATACTCAATCAAAGGCATGTACACACACTCCACTAACACATAGAAGTAAACACACACTCACATACTCAATCAAAGGCATGTACACACACTCCACTAACACATAGAAGTAAACACATACTCACATACATACACACACCCCACTAACACATAGAAGTAAACACACACTCACATACTCAATCAAAGGCATGTACACACACTCCACTAACACGTAGAAGTAAACACACACTCACATACTCAATCAAAGGCATGTACAGTATAGTTGGCACACTAGCACAGTTAGTATTGAATATGGATGTGACTGTGCAGACCATTGTGCAGAGTGCCATGATTCCTGGTCATGTTGATTGTAGCCCTTTACACTCGTACCAACATGCAAGTTGAAAATGGAAGGTTTGGGATGCAGTTACTGTAAAAAACAAAAGTTGGGCAAATTTTGCTAAAATGTTGTCTGAGTGAGGGAAATGCTTCAAAGTACGAGGACTCAATGTATTCTGAAAGATGAGACGTTGAGGATTATAATGCTGCTTTAATTTCATACACATCACATTTCATAGTGAAACTCATGTCATATACAGTGTCAGTGTTTATGATCACTATGTTTGATGTACAGTTGTTACCAGATGACATGGCATCATACCCTGGTTGTTCGGAACAGAATGAGACAGTGTTTGTTGTATTGTGAAGAACATTTGCCGCAGACCACACATCTGAAGGCACCCATGACTCCATTTAATGCGCAACAAAATGACCATCTACTTCTATGAATTGCCTTGTGAAAGCCTTTAAGATCTTATTTTATAATGTAGCTAGTCATGTTGGCAAGCTTTCAAATCACGCCCACCTGACCCAGATTGTGATTCGTTAATGGACCGTTTTTGGATTGCGTAAACAACAACAGTAATTGTGTCAAGGCGGGGACGCAGGGCTGTGTTCCAAACAAAACAACTACAAGTGTGCCTGAACTTTGTGTCCTTATCTTTAGTCTAATAATTGTTCCATGATCTCCAAACGGTTCCCTTTGAATTGTTACCTTGCATATGCTTTCCGTATTTCTTCTGTCGAAAACATTTCAATTTAGCCCTATCCATATAGGCCAATTCCCACCAGTGTAAGGGGTTAACCCCACTACTATTTTTATCATGGTAACCATTCTATTTCTAGTGGAGGTTTGAGGAAAGCTAATCGAGAGCCTGAATGTAGCAAAACAGCCAAGGGTGGAATATCATCTGTCCTGCTGTTGGGCTCATTTTCATTTCCATTCAAGACGCTAACCAAAGTGGATTAGGACGGCCTGTTTTCTGCATGCAATCTCCTCTTAAACCCCCAAAAGATTGTTTCAGCACATATTCATGAATAAAGAGCGACTTTAAGGAGATTTGGCATCTGGGCTCTTATTGACCTGGTTATATGGTTTTCGCTGGGCTATCTCCCAGCCCAGGGGAAGGATTTAGTCTGCCTAGGAAAATCTCCTATTTCTCCTCACGTAAAACTCCAATGAAAGCCACCTGGCGACCTCTGTGTGTCTGCGCTGAGGAGATGAAACTGTAGTGACCTATAGCCATTCACAGGAGCCAGGAGTTAAACGCTGTGGATCTGTCTCCCAGGCTAGAGCTCTCACTGGCAGGGTCGCTGGCGCCAGAGGTCACCTGGTTTCATAAGACCCACACGTAACCAGGGATGTGAGAGGGTGTTGTATGTATGTCTAAGTGTAATAGGGTATAGCTTTGTGTCTGCCGTTTTGTGTCCGTGTTTATGTTAAACACACAATAATATCAGAATAATAATATTCTATTATATATAATAGGTGTACAGGTGTGCTAGAATGTAGAGGAACAGGTGTGTTTTATGTGTGTCTACAAAGCGTTACCACACTGGACCCTTACATGTATTTGAAGTCCTTTCCATCAACTGTCCACGCCAGTCCTCTGCTGTGTCTGTATTCACACACAGGTCGGTGCCTGCAGCCATGCTGGTTGAAGTGCTGAGTGTGGTAGTGGGGGGTTCAGGTGGCTGACTCCTGTGTCGGTGTTGAATTGTCTTTGTTGAGCAGGTCATGTGGAGGTCTCCATTCACCATGGTGACAGATGTAGGGAGGCATGCACATCGCTATAAGTGGGGATTCTTGTTATGCATCGATCAAATTAGACCTTGGCCGTGCGTGAGAATGTTCATTTAAATGTCAACCCTCATATCGACAGACCGTATGAAATATGGAGAATTTGGCGGAATTATTAGGGTGTCAGATGTCGTTTTTCTCTCTATGATGATGGCAGCAGCCAGTAGGAAGCTGATTCTAGGGTCGGCTTCATCATGTCAAGTCAATATTCCAAACGGGAAATAGACAATATTCTTATATGGGAATAGAATGAAATGGTTCAGTGGTGAACCTGCTCTCATCGTGTACATACCATCTAGAGACATCACGTGACTCCACAACGCCACAGACATACACCATTCCACTACAACTACTATAGCTAATCCATTGAATAATTCAGCAAATTGAGTCGATGTAAACTTTAGCTATTGGAGAGAAACAAGATCAAGCATCAGTTCTCATTCGCTCAGTGTTATGATATGAATTACATTACTGCTGCTGGGGGTTTGATGTGTTGAATCATTGTGTGAGCGAATAACAAAGGAGTTTCTGCCGTAGTGCTGTTTGAGAGTCAGTTAGTGAGGCACCTGACACTTCCCTCCTATTGTCTCCCGCCTAATAGAAAACAATTAGCCCAAAGGTTGTTTTACATGGCAGTACATGATACACTTCAATTATTCCATTGTGTCTATTTCTATTCTGAATGGCGCTGGTGATTGGAATTGTCTTTCCTAAGGTACAGAGCTGTCAACCTGTCACAGCCATCCTTCCTGCGAAAGCCCTGGAATAGACGACGAGGCGGCCGGGTCATTGACGTCAAATGAACGCTGCCTGCCTTTCTGCATGTGTCTAATGATCAGAGAGACCCGGGTTGCAGGAAACAATAGCTTTACATGTCCCATCTCATTATGTCTCTCCTGAGAATAGGAGCCTGACGTTGACTGTGGTATCAGTATAGGTTTGAGCTGGGGACGTTTCTGAATCAGAGTATTATGACTCTATACTGGCTTTCATTTCATCACACATCATCACCTTTTCCCTGGGAGCTCATTTGTTACCATGAGTCCAACTATACCTGAACCATGCCAAATGAAAAAAATACACACGCACGCACACACACACACACACACACACACACACACACACACACACACACACAGACACACGCACACACAGACACACACACACACACACACACACACACACACACACACACACACACACACACACACACACACACACACACACACACACACACACACACAGACACACACACACACACACACACACACACACACACACACACACACACACACACACACACACACACACACACACACACACACAGACACAAAAACACAGAGAGTGAGACAGCAGTGAGCCAGTAGTTTCCTGTGGGCCTGGAGGGGAAACCATGTTCTAAGGCCAAGGCAACGTCTCCCTGATGGAGAATAGTCCTCTGTCACTCAGCATGATCAACGCTACCAGCAGCAGTAAGTCTGTGGGTATACATATGTCTGTATTAGAATAGAATAGAACCATGTGTAAACCATAAGGACATGCTGTTGCTTTATACTGACACACCAGTACTTCAATACTAGTTGTAACACACTCTATGTGTAGTGGGTGCGGAGTCAGGCGCAGGAAGCAGAGGGTAAAGAACAATGTTTTATTCCGGCGCAGGGAAAATGGTCACGCCAAAACACCAGGAGCAATAAGACCGGCCCAAAACCAGGACCCAACCAGTCCGGAGAAAAACAAAGGAGATCGCACAACCACAAACAGAGGAAAAATAAGCCCACACAAAGAGCAGGCGGGCATTACCGGCTTAAATATGTTTTCTTTATTTAACTAGGCAAGTCAGTTAAGAACAAATTCTTATTTTCAATGACGGCCTAGGAACAGTGGGTTAACTGCCTGTTCAGGGGCAGAACGACAGATTTGTACCTTGTCAGCTCAGGGGTTTGACCTTGCAACCTTCTGGTTACTAGTCCAACACTCTAACCACTAGGCTACCCTGCCACCCAACTAAAACCTAACTAAAACCTAAACAAGAAACAGGTGTAACCAATAAGACAAAACCAACAGAAAAGGGAAAAGGGATCGGTGGCAGCTAGTAGACCGATGACGATGACCGCCGAGCGCCGCCCGAACAAGAAGAGGAGGGAGTCGTGACACTAGGAATAGAAGTGTCTGAGGTTCTATGTGTTCTGTCTCTGTGTGTATAGCAGGCTATAATACATGTTGGTGTGTGGATGAGGTTCTATGTGTTCTGTCTCTGTGTGTATAGCAGGCTATAA